>NC_136997.1:14879575-14899575 GCF_032717465.1 Coenobita brevimanus
ATTACATCAAGCTCAAAGAAAAGGAACTGTATATTTATTAATTACAATGAAAAAAAATTATGTTACATGAATCTCAAAATGAATTCAAAATAACAAGGAGAATACACTCACTCGCTCACTCAAAGCTAGGCTTAAACCAATGAAAAACGAAAAGAAATACTGGTCAGTAGAGGGGGCTAAGCGGAAACTGGGCGTTGGTGCGTAAGACGGATGCTGCACATGCTAAATCTTTAGCCGATTCACCATCTAGGTGGAGATTTCTGGAACTCGCTGTACACGAACCTTCTCTCACGATGGTCTAATCCTGACTAAGTTCGAATTATGGAAGTCGGCGAGGGATGGCCGTACTTGCTCCAACGGTCAACGAATATAAAGTGAGCAATACACACTCACAATAAATCACTCATCGAAGGCGCTAATTTCGCGCGCAAGGACGGTCACTTATGAACAGTGAAAAATGTTCTGAAAACCGTCCCAATCAAGTGAATACGTGGACGGTTAAACTGAGCGATAGACAATGAGAATTCCACTAGAATTCGTGGTTTTCACTCTGAATAAAATGTTACAAACATATAAACATGCTCACGCCAATTCGTGACAGTTTGATCTGGGTGGCATGTACAAATTGGCTACAATTACTTTCCCTTCAGATGTATTTATCTCTACTGCAATCAGTTCTACTTGTGAGGGTATATCTAATTCTATTTTTTGACTTTTAGATTTTTCTTCGTTAATATTATAATTCCTCCTCCTTTTTTTAAGTTCCTTTCTCTTCTCCATATATTATATTCCTCTAACTTTAGGATGTCATTCGATATCCTTGATGTTAATTTTGTTTCAGTTAGGCATATTATATGTGGTTCATTTTCTCTGACATAATCATTCATCTCTAATAATTTAGATACCATTCCATCCACCTTTGAGTACATCAACTTAATCATCTTGTTTATGTACTTGTCATGACATGGTTTACTACCTTCCTTCTTTTTATTCCCTCCTGTTTATGTACCACTTTCGTACCTGCAATCCAATTACTTTGTAAAAAAAATGTAGTCTTCTCTTCCTCTGATCTTCCCTCATTTTTTTTTTTTTTTTTTTTTTTGCTTCCTCCCTCTTCCCTCTCACTAATTCCAGTTCCTCTTGTGTTAGGCGTCTTTTTATCCATACAATTTTGAACTCCTCTTTTGCCATAAGATTCTTTGCATTTTCTAGTATCTCCTCCACGGTGTTTACACTCAGGAAGGTTACCTTTAGAGGTCTTGACTTGCTTTTCTCGTATTTCCCTAATCTTTTGTGTTCCTCTATGTCTTTACTACAGATTTCCTCTGATGCTTCTTTCAATATGCCCATTACATTTGCCATCTCCTTTTTGTCTCTTGAGATCTTGTTTTTTACTTATTCCTCTTCTATACCAGTGATTACTATTACTATAGATTTGTTAATATCTACTGAATCTCTGACTAACTTAGGATTGTTTTGGATTATTCTTTTCACTTCCTTTATAATGCTTTTTTCTTCCACCCTTGTTTCTAAGTCTTTCTTTGCTTTCACCATTTCAGCATAAGTGGTTTCCACATCATTTTTGTAGCTTTGCACAGCTTCATTCACCTGTGTTATCTTCTCCTCAATATCACTGCTCTAATCTATCAGACTGCTTACTTGCCTAATTGTCTCTGTATCATTTTTGAACTCTTCCATAATACTCTCGTGGTTGACTACTGTACTTGCCATTTCACTAATTTTCCTCCTAAGTGTACCCACTTCAACTGTTGGCTCATTTATGGTTGTGTCTTTCTTGTTGACTTCCTTTCCTAATTTTTCTATTTCTTCCTTTTGCAAGTGCATCTGTTTCTTAATTTCATCAATCTCATTTTGAAAAGCCGTCTCTAACCTATGTACTTGTTCAACTAGTTTGTTGGGAGTCTCCATTTCAACCAGTTCTTAGTAGAAATCATCATCCTGCTTTTAACCTTTATCCCTTTTCTTTTCTAAATTTGCTTTACTAAAGTATGTGGTCATTTTGCAGTACTAAAAGCACATATAGTACTTAAATTCCCTTGGGCAGATTGTAGACTAAACAACAATCAGCTGATTGTGTGCATTCTTGCGCTGCTTGTTTACTTTTCTGTTTGACCAAGTCTTACTTAAAACTTCTTCCTTTTTTTTTTTAAATATTAGAACACCATTTAGTCTAACCTTGTACAGAGCTTGACTCATATAAAGATATTTATTTAGGTAATGCCGCTGGCCAAGTTGGCCAGGTATAGAACGGTGTCAATGTGCGTCTGCTCTCTCTCGGTGCCTCGGTGTGTGTGTGTGTGTGTGTGTGTAGTACCATAATTTTAAGTATTAATATAAGTTAGTATTGTAAGTGTAATCTCAAGCTTAGATAATATTATTAATATAATCTTTACAGTTCATTTAGCCATTAAATCTTATATTTAAGTTATTCTTAATGTGAGCATAATTCTGTTATTGATAGGACTAAGTCAAGTATTGGTGCGAATATGTTTAATTGTTATACATACGGACCAGCTCTTTTCTAACGAAGACGTATAACCGCAGAAGTTTAGTAGAGATTAAACATCACGAAATGTCTTCCTTCGTATTCTGATCTTGAAATTTACATGTCAGTGTTAACCCGTCACGTCCCGAGGTTTTCCGCACCTCCGACATCCCCCAGTCCCGAGGTATTTTCGATTTTTTTTTTTTTTGCTAAAACCTTCGCTTTTGGTGAGAAACATCGAAAATTCATAGAGAAATCGCTCACCTGAGGTTTAAAGTGCCCAATCCAGGTAGGAGTTCCTCCTTACCTGAGTGGGTTTTCTAACATGCTGGCACCAAAGAAAACGAGTTCTATGGGAGGGTAACTATTTTATCCACTCATAAACGGTATTTATTTATTTACTTGGTACGAATGTATATGTAGTATGACAGTATATTGGTTTTCAAGCAGTAATAAAGGCATTATAAGCATTGTTTCACTCACTAACTAATCACCATACCTGACCTATTTTTGCCACACTACCTGATCATTATTTCTGGCTGTTTCTTCTTCTAATGCTATGTAAACATTGTCCTCCACATTGTCATCGATTGGGGAATCACTCTTGCCCTGAATAACTTTACTAGCCAGGTCACTGGTAACAGGTCCTTTGCCAAGACAATGGCATGAGGGGGGGAGGGGGGAGGTTATGCAGTGTAAGGCATTGTCCCTGCTTGGTATCTTGTACAGGAATAGAGGAAGGTGTCCCGTGTATACATACGAAAAATCACGTGCGAAAATTGAAAATTGTGCAAATTAGGTACCTTGCAATTGCACGACGTACTGGTACGTCGCCGGGACTGGCAAATGCAAATCGTGGTGACGTACCCATACGTCGTCGGGACGGGGCGGGTTAATAATATTCCCCTTTTGAACTATGCAGTGGTGAATTGAGAGTGTCTGAAGTAAGACTGTTGAAGATAGTCGTTTGTGAAGCACGCAATTTGTGTTATTGAGTTATGTTTACAGTCACGTAGGCATATGTAACTGACATGGGTAATAAAACTGTTTGAAGTCCTGATTGATTTGGCTTCATTATGATTAACGTTCCTGCATGCTTAGTACAAAAATTATAAACATTGTAAGTCATTTATCTACGTTTGGTGAGTGCAAACGTATATCTCGTATTCTTTGGAGATCTAGTAGAAACAAAATATTATAAAATAATTAGTTAAAGTTTTTGCTAATTCCCGAAAACTGTCTTGGTAATTATCAAAGGCAGGGAGAGCCGCGCTAAGCAATGTGACCACCGCTCCTCTTCATTGTTACAGGTTAGTGCCCAAACTCTCACCCCCCCCCACCTCTCTCCCTCATGTGATAAGTCCTCATATACGTAAGTTAAATTTGTGATATTTCACTTGATCCCTCTTGTACTGAATAATGCAACAGCCGCTCCTCTTCATCGTTGCAGAGATTGTCCGTGCAAGCCACTGCCAAACACCTCACATTAAATCACCCTTCCCCTTTTTTCCTAGTTCATGTAGCCTAAGTAACAAATATATTGGCTGGTCCATTATGACGATCTGATCACCATTCATATAATTACTGTAAGTTTACTGCATATGATTCTTGAGCTATATGCGTTTAATCTTAAGAGAATATCTTGGTAGTAATCTTTGAATCTTCCCGATGAGTCCAACTGTGACCACGGGATTAATATATCTAGGTGTATCAGTATTCTTTGAATCTTCCTGAAGAGTCCAACTGTGACCACGGGATTATATATTCATGTGTATCAGAATTAGGATCCAAGTAAGATGGAGGAATAGAAGAAGGGAAAGACGAGAGGAAGGAGTAGTTGCAAGGAGAGTGGAAAGGTTAGAAGAGGATGAGAAAAAGGCAGAGTATAAAAGAGAAGTGGAGGAACGATTGGGCAAATATGAAGTGGAGCAGATGGGGGACGTGGAAGGTGTGTGCAGGATATTTACAGAAGAAATATATGCAGCACGTGATGTGGTGTGTGGCAGGAAGTGAAGATGGAGGGGGGTGCAAGGAGCAGCGTGGTGGACTGAAGAGGTGAGACAGGCTGTGGCACAAAAGAAGAAAGCATACAATGAATGGATGAGAAATAAGGGCATGGGAGATGTTGCGAGGCGGAAGAGAGAGTTATATGCAGAAAGAAAGAAAGAGGTGAAAAGATTAGTAAGAGAGAGTAGTAAGAGAGTGGATGAGGAATTTGGAAGGAATTTGAGTGTAAAGTGGAGGGACTGTAAGAAAATGTTCTGGAAAGAGGTGAAGAGAGTAAGACAGGGTGGAAGTGAGGTTAGCAGGGGAGTGGAAGAAAAAAATGGTAGATTACTAGTGGAGGAGGGAGAAAAGGTGAGCAGATGGAGAGAACACTTTAAGGAATTGTTGAACATACAAGATGGAAGTAATGCGAGTATAAGTGTCTGGGGAATGGCTGGGAGAAGGAGGGAGGTGAGAAGACAGGAAGAAATCAGTAGAAGTTGTGAAAGCAATGAAGAAAGTTAAATTGGGGAAATCCCCAGGAATTGATGGAGTGTGTGGTGAAATGCTGAAGCATGGGGGAGAGATAGTAGTAGAATGGATGTTGAAGATGTGCAGATTGGCCTGAGAGGAAGGTAGAGTCCCAGAGGATTAGAAGTCAGATATAATTATTCCCTTGTACAAAGGAAAAGGGGAAAAAGAAGTGTGTGGTAATCATTGGGGCATTTGTCTTCCTAGTATAATAGGAAAAGTGTATGGTAGGATACTTATTGACAGAGTTAGAGAAAGAACAGAGGAATTAGTTGAAGAACAGGGAGGCTTTTGGAAGGGAAGAGGTTATGAAGATCAGATATTCATTCTTAGATCTTTAGTGGAAAAGTTTCTAGAGAAGGGAAAGAAGTTGTATGCGGCTTTCATGGATTTGGAGAAAGCATATGACAGGGTGGATAGACAAGGATTGTGGAAAATATTAAGAATATATGGAGTAGATGGGAAGTTGTTGAATGCTGTGAAGAGTATGTATGATGGTGCTAAGGCTGCAGTGCGTGTGGATGGTGAACTAAGTGAATTTTTCTTTTTGCAGGTTGGGTTGAAACAGGGATGTGTCATGTCTCCATGGTTGTTCAATCTGTACATGGATGGGGTAATAAAAGAGGTACAAGGTAGGGTAGTGGATGTTGGAGTGGCCCTGGTGAGAGAGGATAGTGTTTGGAAACTCCCTGTACTGTTGTTTGCAGATGATACTGTGTTGTTGAGTGAAGACGAAGGGGAGCTGCAAGGCTTGGTGGATGAGTTTGGGAGAGTGTGTAAGAAATGGAATCTAAAGGTGAATGTAGGGAAGAGTAAAGTGATGGTCTTTGAGAGAGGTGAAGTCAGTGAATGTACAGCGAGGTTGGATGGTGAGGAATTGGAAAATGTGAGTACGTTTAAGTACTTGGGTAGTGTGATGAGTAAGGATGGAGGTTTGGAGGGTGAAGTGCTTGAAAGGGTACAGCAGGGAAGAAAGGTTGCTGGTTCTTTGAAAGCAGTGATAAGAAACGGGGAAGTGAGCATGGAAGTGAAAAAGTTACTACATGACAGTATTGTGATACCAACTCTAACGTATGGAAGTGGAGCTTGGACGTTGTTGGAAGGACACAAGTCAAGAGTGAGAGCAGTGGAAATGAGTTATTTAAGAGGAGCCTGTGGAGTCACATGGAGAGACAGGCTGATGAATGAGGATATAAAGGAGCGTTGTGGTGTGGATGTGGATGTGATAGGAAGTGTTATGAGGAACACACTGAGGTGGTATGTCCATGTGGAGAGGATGGAGGGTGAGAGACTGACGAAGAGAGTGTATGTGAGTGAGGTGGAGGGGGGAAGAGGGAGGGGGAGGCCGAGGATGAGATGGAGCGATGGGGTGGAGAGGTATATGAGAGAGGGGGGTGTGAGTTGGGAGGAGGGCAGTGAAATGGCGGGGGACAGGGCGACGTGGAGGCATTTGTTTGTGGCCACCCCAAACGGGATTGAGGCATCTGGCAATAGACAGATAGATAGTGTATCAGTATTCTTTGAATCTTCCCGAGAGTCCAACTTTGACAACGGAATTAATATGTCCACGTGTATCAATATTCTCTCAATATTAACCTGCCCCATCCCGACCACTTTTCCACCACTGACTCCCCCCAATCCCGACCATTTCCGGAAAATTTTTTTTTTTGGCTCAAACCTCCGCTTTTGGTGAGAAACATCGAAAATTCATAGAGAAATCGCTCACCTGAGGTTTAAATTACTCGATACAGGTAGGAGTACCTCCTTACCTTACCAGGTTTTCTGACAGGCTGGCACCAAAGAAAACGAGTTCTATGGGAGGATAACTATTTCACACCACTCATAAACGGTATATATTTATTTACTTGGTACGAATTTATATGTAGTACGAGAGTATATTGGTTTTCAAGCAGTAATATAGGCATTATAAGCATTGTTTCACTCACTAACTCATCACCATGCATGACCTTTTTTTGTCACATCACTTGATCATCATTTCTGACTGTTTCTTCTTCTAATCCTATGTAAAGTTTGTCCTCCACATTGTCACTGATTGGGGAATCATTCTGGCTCTGAATTTCGTACCGTGGCATGACATGGCTTTACTGGCCAGGTCACTGATAGCAGGTGAATTGCTGAGACAATGGTGTGCAGGGGGGGGGAGGAGGTCATGCTGGGTAAGGCATTGTCCCTGCCTGGCATCTTGTAGAGGAAGGTGTCACGTGTATACGTACCAAAAATCACTCACGAAAGTTGAAAATTGTGCAAATGAGGGACCTTGCAATTGATTCGCGTTTATGAACGTCGACGGGATTGGCAGTGACAAAACGTGTGGACGTTAAAGAACGTCGATGGGACGCCGCGGACTTAGCTCATAAAGTTTCATATTTCTAGTGATGTAGATCCTCATTAATATTTCGTTTTGGTTCATTCACAGTTTAATGAGTAATCTGTCTCAGTTCTTAATGCTTGTTATTTTGAGTTCGAGTTTTGCTATCCTTTAAGGAGTGGTACAGATGAGATTGAGTGGCCGGCAAGGTGTGCTAATATCTAACTACTCATGCCCTATCAAATGAGATCATGCTAGCACATTTCCCATAAATTCTCAAATATGATTATGCTACCCCATTTCTCTTAATCTCTAAAATTCTCTAATAAGATCACGCTACCCCATTTTCCATAATCTTTAAAATTCTCGGCATTACATTGATGGTGGTGACCAAATTTAAGGGCATTAACCATTTACAGTGCTGGGTGGTAACCATATAACCAAACCATATGTGCTCCCTACGTATCAAGTGGGTTGGTACAGGGTTAGTGCCCCTCCCTGTAAAACAAATAACTGAGAGTCAGGTGGCCATCCCGTAAGGGATTATGGAGTCTAGCAATAGATAGATAGACTTGTGTGTGTGTGTGTGTGTGTGTGTGTGTGTGTGCTCCACTGGTAAAGGTATTGCATGGTATGGTAACGGTCGAAACAATCACCCATGCAAAGAGGCACATCACATACAGGACACATGTTCTTTGTGTCCTTCCTTACCCCAGAATTGAAGCACAAGGTACACCTGAGCCTCTTCTTGTCGGAGATCCTCACCCGGTGGTGGCCCAGAATGCAATCCAACCTCACATCATCGTCAATCACCCGGTGACGCTTGCTTGGATACCCTCATGCTCTGTGATCCCGTCATGAGGGACCTGCAGGCCCTGGCATGGGTTTTTCCGACAGACCAGCAATTGGAGGTGGTGGCAGTGTATGTACCCCTGATGGGCCTCCTGCAGGTGGTGCTGATGGTGATATGGCACCTGTGATGGCCCTGCTTCTAGTGGTGCTGGTGTGGGGTGTCCTGCAGGCTGTGCTGGTGCTGGTGGTGGCTAGGCCCACCCTGGCACTGGTGGTCATGCCTGCTGGGTGCCAGGTGTTGCTGGTGCTGGCCACCTGGTAGGTCGATCTGGGGCATGGTGGAGTGTGTGTCCAAACGCGGGCCAGTCCTCTTCATGGAAATGCAGAAGATCGTAGATGATCTCCCCCACAAATTCAAAGAGAGTTACTTGCGCGCATCTGTACTTCTTGAACAAGGCAAACCCGTTGAAACAGTGCCATTTGAACGAAGTAAAATGTGATCTTCTTCTTCCATTTGACAGTTTGGCATTGGATGGGGTAATACTGGATAATCTGATTGAAATGATCCACCCCATCCATGAACCTGTTGCACCCCTCCACAATGACCGGCTTGTGAACAGCCTTCTCCATGTAGGTTGTCTGCCTGTCATTACCCCGCACCTTTCCTCGAACCCTCTTCGGGATGGTGTCCGCAGTGTGGAAGGTGGCCACCATGTTCACAGTGCTCTTGTCCCTCCACAGCAGGACTAGCACATTGTCCTTGTGCCTGTACGCCATGCCCCCCTCAGGCAGACTCTTAGCCCTGGCAACGGCCTGCAGCTGGCGTGGCGCTCCTCTAGGCAGCCGTAGGGTCCCACACACAGAAAATCCTGCAACAAAGAGTAGTTCGCACAGGGCTACAGAATTGTAATAGTTGTCCATGAACAACTTATAGCCCTGGTCCTTCAACGGTTCCACGAGGCCCAACTCAGTGTTCTGGAGGGTATGCTGCACCCCTGTGTATACTTCAAGGTTCCAGATGTAGCCCGAGGACTGCTCAGCCAGCATGTACAGCTTGATGGCATACTTGGAGGGCTTCTGGGGGTTGTACACGCAGAAAGGACAGCCAGCCCTTCCACCCCAGAGAGCCCTCATCTAGGCTGAGCTGCTCCTTAGATAGGTGCGCTGACTGGAACCACTGAAGGAGGTACTCCATGACCATGTGAATGCAGATAACCTTATTTTGGTTGTCCCGGGGAATGACAAGCGAGTTGAAGGCATGGAAGTGCTTTAGGATGGCGGTGAAGCGCCTTCCACTCATCGCCCGCCAGATCCTAGGGTAGTCGTGCAGCTCGGAGCTTTGCTGGTAGTGCCTGATGGTCAGAATGTGCACGACCCCCATGAAAAGATATAACCCCAGGAACTAGGCCATCTCCTCTTCATTGCAGGAGAACCAGGCATCCAGCTGAGTCCCCAGGAATGTGGCGTACCAGTTGGTTTGCACTGCGAGGTATGACAAACAACTTCCACGTGAGAAAGAATTGGAAGAACTGCAGGGGAGTTGTTGGAATATCTACCTAGATCCACGGGGAACCAGTGAAAGGCCCATGCTTCGGTGTGAACGGGCCACTGTTCCACACAGGATCCTCTTCAGCGGCAGTGGCAGTAGGTCAGCCTGTCGACACCCTTCGGCCTGCCCTCCGACCCCTTGGACGTCCCCCATGTCCAGGCAGCGGACCACAGCACCCTTGTCTGGGAGGGAACGCCTCGGACGAGGATGAGGATTAGACAGAGGGCTCTGGGGACACCAGTCTCCTCGGCCTGACTGGCGAGGATGTCACCGTAGCATCTGGCACGGCAGAAGCGGGTGGAGGGGCCATCACAACAAATGGTGGCCCAGCTTCTGGTGACACTGGCACGCCAAGGGGGGCAGAGGGGCCTGGAGATTAGAAGCCAACGAAAAGAGCAGTGGGACCGGCAGGTCCTACAGGTGGGGAGGGTTCTGCGGTGAAGCCGGCCGATGATGATGGTGTAGTCTCCCGCAATGGAAGCCGGTAGGGCAGCTCCACTTGTTGACCGGATGGTGGCAGCTCACCCTCCTCCACCCCAGAACGGCCGCTCTCAGTGTCGCTCTCCGACTTTACCTCATCAAGGATCAGATGCCACTAATATGGTGCCAACCCGCATTTCATCTTTGCAAGACTGTTGTCGTTGCAAGCCAACTGGAGAATAAATTGTTGTCTGAGGGATTGTGGACCCTGTGGCAGTCCCATGCTGTGGTAGGAGTATGAGCTGAAATAAAGGAGTCAAGATATTTTATTCACAGCCAGCCAAGAATTTCGCTCAACACTGGCACAATTCAAGGGTTCATGACATACGTGTATGTCCTTGAAGAACCTCGTCTCCTACACCTGACTTAGTGCACAGATAGGGGCCACTAGCACGTGGTTACCTCTTTCATTTTCTTTGCACATTACACATAACCAACTCTATCATTTTTATGAGATACACAGTACATTTCACCAGTAACATGTAAATGGACTTGTTCCGTAGGCCATTACCTGTGCGCTAAGGTGTAGCAGACGGTGTTTCCCTTACGAGAACATGCTGCAGTTGGTCATTTTTTCACTGTCTTTTTACATAAAACATAGCCAAATATATCAATACAAGTGATACAAAGTATATTCCACCAAAAAAAAAAATGTAAATGCACGTGTTTCTAACCTCGCGTTGCATTTCGCTACCTTTGTGCTAGTTCAGGTGTACAACACACACTCTTCATTACGAGCACATGGCTCAGTCTTTCACGTTATTTCCATATAATATGTAGCCTAATCTATCAATGTATGAGATACACAGTATATTTCACCAATAAAATGTAAACGCATGTACTACATAGGTCAATTAGTGCATATTCAAGATAAAGTTATTAACTATTACCAGAAATAAAACACTAAAAATAATATAATAATAGTTAAAAGAATATATCAATTACTTATGAAAGTGGAAGGAGGCCCGCCTCCTGAAGAAAACTGAAAACATCAGTAAAATCGCTATGGGCTCCACCAAGCATCGAGGAGAGACAGTAGACCCCATCTGCCCCTCTATGCCTATGGAGGAAACTGATGCAGGCCCCCCAAACTCGGGCACTCGACCAGCAAGTGACGGACAGTAAGGGGAACAAGGCAATCATCACAGTATGGCTGAGTCTCACCACTCATCAGGAACCCATGTGTAAGCCGAGAGTGCCCAACACGAAGCCTAGCAAGAGCCACCTCAAATCGTTGAGGCATGGAAGGGAGAACCCTTGGCACATCCACTCTCTGAAAGACCTCTTTCAGCTTATTATGAGTGACACTATCCCAGCATCTCTGCCAATTCATACGAATTCCGTGCCGCAAGTAGTGTTATATCAGAAGTAGAAAGTGCATATTCGGTTGGGGGCTGTTGAGAAGCCGCAGCCTTGGCCTATGCATCCACCTTCACATTGGCAACCACACCAACATGTGTGGGAACCCAGAAAAATCTACTCTCTTCCCCTGATGCCGAATGAGGAACAGCCACTCCAAGATAGCTAAAACTATAGGATGGGAAGAGTTAAAAGATTCCAGGGCCAAAAGCGCTTCTTGAGAATAGCTAAAAATAGTAAAATAATTGTCACTGTGATTAAACACCAACTGCAGGGCTAAAACGACAGCTGACAACTCTGCAGTAAAAACTGAGGCAACCAAAGGAAGTATACCTCCACTGCTAAAATTAGGAAATACCACTCCAAAACCAACACCAGATGCGGATTTAGAACCATCAGTATACCCAGGTACAGAACCACCATGACTGGAAGAATGTTCTAAAAATAACTGTAAACAGCACTGAGGAGTGACAGAATCCTTTGAGCCTGCAAAAGACCTACAGAAAGTTACCTTGGGCAATATCCATGGTGCAACCCTCGGGATCCGAACAGGACTGACAGGTGCTGCTGACAAACCAAACTCTTCCATAATATCCTGAACCCTACAGCCAAATGGACGAGGCATGCGAGGGTGTCTACTATAACACAGAAAACAAGACTGATTCATCACACACTCACAGACAAGTGAGTCTGGAAGACGACGAATCCGGAGCCAGCACCGTGCTGCAACAGACTGATGCAGTAGATAAAAGGGAGGCACACCAGCTTCCACCAACAAGCTGGAAATTGGAGATGACTGAAAAGCCCCAGTTGCAAGGCAAAGTCCAGCATGATAGACAGCATCTAGAGTTTTTAGTCTGGACTCTGTGGCAGAGGAGTATACCTCGCAGCCATATGACAGCTTGGAGGCTACAAATACCTGAAACAAATGCAAGAGAGTCCTCCGATCAGCACCCCAAGAGGTATGGGACAGAACCCTCAGTAGATTGAGAGCTTTCATACATGATGTTCTAAGATTTGCCAAGTGTGAAACCCATGTCAAATGACAGTCAAATGTCAGCCCCCAAAATTTCGTCTCTGTCACACAACGAAGTCTTCTGCCACAAAGCTGGAGATCAGGGTCTGGGTGTACCCTTCTCATCCTACAGAAGTGCATAGCCACAGTCTTAGAAGGGGAAAACCGAAAACCCTTGGAAGTGGCCCAGGCAGAAATCTTGTCCAAGGCAAGTTGCATAGGCCACTCAATAGTAGACATGTGGGAACCAGTAAACCATATAGCTATGTCATCCACATAAAGGGATGAGGATACCCCAGCAGGCAAAGTGTTCGTGATACCATTGATGGCCACTGCAAACAGGGAAACACTTAAGATACTCCCTTGTGGGACACCTTCCTCATGGCACAGTAGCACAGACAGGGTAGAACCCACACGAACCCGAAACACACGATCAGTCAAGAAGTCTCCACGCAACACAGGCAGGCGACCACGTAAACCAAAGACATGAAGTTGTTGGAGGATGCCATGATGTCAGGCAGAGTCATAAGCCTTCTCAAGGTCAAAGAACACAGCCACAAGATGTTGCTTAGAGGCAAAAGCTTCACAGATCGACGCCTCAAGCCTGATAGGATTGTCTGAAGTGCACCGTAACTTACGGAAACCACTCTGCGACGTAGAGAGAAAGCAACCTTTCTCCATAAACCACATAAGCCTGACATTGACCATCTTTTCGAACAGCTTGCACACACATGATGTTAAAGTAATAGGTTGATAGTTGGTGACCTGGGAATGATCTTTACCAGGCTTGAGAATGGGGAGGACAATACCCAACTTCCAATTCCTGGGAATAGAACCCTCACTCCAAACCCTGTTAAAAAGGTCCAATAAAAACTGAAGTGAATCAGTTGGCAGATGATGAAGCAAAGTATGGAATGTCGCCAGGCCCAGGAGCAGTGTAAGTACACTCTGAGAGGGCATCACGCAGCTCATGGAAGCAAAAGTCTAAATTATACATCTCTCCACCACGAGAACGAAAGTCAAGACCCAGTCTCTCCTGATTCCTACGAAAGGTAGCAAACAGCTGAGAAGAATCCTTTTTTGAGACAGCATAAAACTGATTTCCAAAGGCAGAGGTTACTGCATCTGGTGCAGACACAAGTTCTCTGTGAAGTTGCAACACCGGTGGGGAGGGGGGCGAGAACCTACCAGAAATCTTGCGTACCTTTTTCCACACCATAGACATTGGAGTCGAGGATGTAACTATAGAAACATACGACCTCCATGAGTTACGGCGAGCTTTCTTCATGACCCTTCTCTAGTGAGCACGTGCATTGCAAAACTGTATCTTCAGAAAAAAAACATTATGATTGGCAAAATACCGACTGGCAGCTGCTTTGTAAGCTCTCTTTGCTAAGGAGCAGTCACCAATCCGCCATGGCACAGGTCTCCGGAATAAAACACCAGAAGTCCGTGGGATGGAATGAACCCATGCTGAGAAAATGGTCATAGTAAAATAACGTTCGGCATCATCGATAGTTGAAAAACCAGTAACCCTGTTGACAAATACACATGGTTCCTCAAAGAAAGCCAATCAGCTCTGTCCAGACACCAGTGTGGCATACAGGCTGCAGGAACAGAGTGAATAGGCTGGACCATTTAATGGTCACTACCATGTAGATCATCCAAAACCTCCCAAGAAAAATCAAGGGCACAATCAGAGGAGGAAATGGTAAGGTCAATGACAGAATACGTGCCAGTTTAAACATGAAAATGAGTCGGCCTCCCATCATTTAGGACAACCAAATCAAAATCCCCAACCAAAGAGGCAAAGAGATCACCCCGGGGATTTGAAAGCGAGTCACCCCACAAAGGATGGCGGCCATTAAGGTCACCAAGGAATAAGAAAGGGGGTGAAAACTGGCTGATAAGGGTTTCTAGATCAGCACGCATAACAGAAATGGAAGATGGGAGGTACAGACAGCAGATAGTGTAGCACCTCCCAACATGCATCTGTACTGCTAGAACTTGAAAAGGGGACTGTATCTCAAAGGAAATAAAGGGGACATCAGAACAGCACAGAACTGCACATACACCGCTGTGACCACCAGGAGGAGATGCATGGAAGACCTCATACCCCCTAATAGAAGGGAACTGTCTGTCCCCCACCATCGTCTCCTGAAGACAGACACATAGCGGGTTCAAAGCAGAGAGTAATAACTGCAATTCCTCCCACTTTGCCATGACACCTCTATAATTCCATTGTAGTATACAGGCTGAGAATGCCTTAGTACCCATAGTGAAGGAAGACTCAGGATTAGGGGCGAGACAGCCTTGCCCCCCTGGCAAGTTTGGATTGATACTTATGACAGCCCTTTGGAGGAGCCTGCCCAGCACTAGAAACCTGCACCCTCTGTCTAACACCCGATGGCAAGCGTGAGGATGAGGAAGTAAGTTTTCCAACATTCTTTCTTGAAGTGGGCAGACCAGTTTGTTTGGAAGGCGGCTTGGAGGCCGCCTTTGGAGATGTAGGATGGCTAGTGCTCCCACCAGAAGCCCCGGAGGTGGAAGTAGAGTCCACTAGACTCAAAACTTTTGATGAGGCCATCCCATGCTCCTGATCTGAAGCACCAATGAGCTGTCTAACAACATCCACAGGTGGGGATGGGACCGGAGGTGAACCTGCTGTTTCGATGTTGCCTGGCTAGGTCCCTCAGCCTGCTAGGCAGAGGGAAGAGGAGAGGTGTCGACAGAAGGGTCGACAACAGAGACCTTAGGTGGCCGGTCTTCATGCTCAGAGGACTCTGACGAACAACGATGACATTTGCCAGGTACAGGTAGAGCCTTGGGCAGACTGGGTAGGACAGGAGGTGTCTGGTCAACGTGGACATCTGTCATTACCACAGAAGTCTGCAAGTCATCAGCCACCGAAGTGGGGGCAGAAACAGTCGCAGTAGGGGGTGTGCGAGGTTCATTTTCACAAACAGTATGAACGAGAAGGACAGCATCCCGCAAAGCACTAGATGATGCAGCGGGCACTGGATTGGGTCGAGGCTGTCTCCGAGACATAGGGCGGTGTACTGGTATTCCAGAAAGGACAGAAGCATAAGTAACACTGGGCTGAAAGAAGCGAGTCTGGGCTCTCTTCTTAGCCTCAGGGAATGAAACCTTCTCAAGTGTTCGAATCAATAAAATCTCCTTTTCCAGGCAGTAGTGAGGACAGTTTTTGGAAGATACCGCATGAGGGGCCCCACAGTGATAGCATTTAAGGGGTCTTGGACAGTCATTGGCATGACTTGATCTGCCACAGGAGGTACAGACACCAGGAAGGCCAGCCTGTGAGCGGCGGCAAAATTGGCTAACATGTCCATACCCCTGGGAGTGAAAACAGCGCTTTGGGGTTGGCACATATGGCTTCACAGGAAGCAATAGCCATGCCAGTTTCATGGTCCTAGGCAGTGTCAATTGATCAAATGTCAAGAACAATGTTGGAGTCGGGGTCAAGATCCCATCTATCTTTTTTAGAAGGCGCTCAACCTTCACCACACCAAACGACCGCAGCTCTACCAACAATCGTTCCTCTGAGTATCTGAGGATGTCACGAGAGAAAATTACTCCCTTACATTGGTTGAAGGTTCCATGAGGAACACAGGTAACAGCAGAACCAGCAACAGAGGTCAATTTCATTAGCTGGGAGCTCTCATCTGGGGAGGACATCTCAATGAGAATGCTTCCATCCCCCTGATGTGTTCCCTGCATGTGCTGTCACTAGGGCTAAGTCTAAAGTTACTGGTGATTTAGAGGATAATGATGATGATGATGTTATCCTAGCTGACACTTTTCTTGCTAATTTGGACAACTCACCAAATGAGGCAGTACCCCGTAGTGTTGATAATTTGTCTCGTCAAGAGTTGGTTGAGTTGCAGGTTGCTGACTCCGAGTTGAAAGGTCTAGCTAACTCTGCTTGCAGTGAGGAAGAGTCAGCCGGTGCTTCTACTTGTTATTATATAAAGTCAGGAGTACTTATGAGGAAGTGGAGACCCCCAACAGCATCAGCCAACTGTGAATGTGAGGTTGTACATCAAGTTGTCATCCCTCGTGTTTGTAGGCAGGATATCATTAGAGTGGCTCATGATTCCAGTTTGGCAGGACACCTTGGAGTTAGGAAGACTGTGGCACGCATTTTGAAACACTTCTACTGGTCAGGTATCTTCAGGGATGTTTCCTGGTATTGTAAGTCTTGTCACACCTGTCAAGTTGTGGGGAAGTGTAATCAGACTGAAAAGGTTGCACCTCTAGTTCCCATTCCTCCTTTTGAGGCGCCTTTCACCCGTGTGTTGGTGGATATTGTGGGCCCTCTTCCTAAGTCTTCTTCAGGATTTTCTTATGTGTTGACCCTGATTGATATGGCTACTAGTTATCCTGAAGCCATTCCACTTAGAAATATCTCAGCAAAGAACGTGGTTAAGGAAATGCTAGGGTTCTTCACCAAGTTTGGTCTGCCCAAGGAGGTACAGTCAGACCGGGGAAGTAATTTCATGTCAAATGTTTTCAAGCAGTCTCTGAAAGAGTTGGGCATCACCCAGATCACGTCTTCAGCTTACCATCCCCAGACCCAAGGAGCGTTGGAGAGATATCATCAAACACTCAAATCGATGCTCAAGAAATACTGTTTGGAACATCAGAAAGACTGGGATAAAGGTCTTCCATTCGTTGTGTTTGCTGCAAGAGAATCTCCAAATGAATCACTGGCCTTCTCACCCTTTGAACTACTGTTTGGCCATGAAGTAAGAGGACCCCTTAAGCTACTCAAGGAATGCTGGCTGTCGGAGGAAGATGACGTGAACCTGCTGGAGTACGTGATGAAGTTCAAAGAACGGCTGTCCACTGCTTTACAACTGGCACGAGAGAATTTAGGAGCTGCTCAGGAGAAGATGAAGACTTGGTATGATAAGAAGTCCAGGTTACGCCACTTTCAGCCAGGAGATCAGGTTTTGATTCTGCTACCGGTTCATGGGCAACGTCTTCAAGCCAAGTTTAGTGGTCCTTATTTCGTGGAGAAGAAACTCAGTGATGTCATCTATGTCATCGCCACACCAGATCGTAGAAAGAGCAAGCAACTCTGTCACATCAACATGCTAAAGTTATATCACAGGCGGGACGAAAATAATCCAGTCTGCACTGTAGCTGTTCCACCCGAGTCTGCAAGTGAAGCTCTCCCATGCAGTATGAGCCTGAATGATAGTTTAGGGAAGAATCCTGATATCATGAATGATCTCCAGACTAAGCTTCTCATCTACCTCCCAAGGAAAGGCAGGAGTTTTCGGCATTACTGCAGGAGTACCCACAAGTGTTCCGTGCCACTCCAGGAAGATCCACTGCGTTGATGCATGATGTCGATGTTGGAGACACAAAGCCAATTAAACTGCCTCCTTACCGTGCGAACCCAGTGAAAGTTCCTCTCATCCAGAAGGAGCTTGGCTACCTGTTGGACCACACAAGATGATTGGAGCCATGTCAGAGCGAGTGGAGTTCTCCTGTCAATCTGGTCCCTAAGCCGGGTGGGTCACAGTGGCTTTGCATCGACTACAGACGTGTTAATGAGATAATCAAAACAGACACTTACCCTCTCCTTCGCGTGGAAGATTGCATAGACAAGATCGGAAAGGCTAGGTACATAAGTAAGTTTGATTTGTTAAAGGGATACTGGCAAGTACCTATGACTGAACGTGCTAGGGAGATCTCATGTTTTGTAACACTAGGAAAGACTTTTGCATGTTCCGAAATGCCGTATGGTATGAAGAATGCATCAGCCACATTTCAGAAGCTCATGAATGTTGTAACAGAGGGTTTGGCAGGGTACGTTGTTTATATTGATGATGTATTAATCTTCAGGGACAACTGGAAAGATCACCTATGCCATGTCAGTAAATTTCTTGAGCGTTTAGTTCAGGCTAATCTTGTAGCTAATTTATCAAAGTGTGAGTTTGGTCAAGCTAAAGTTCCGTACCTTGGGTATGTAATTGGTGATGGACATGTTGCACCACCAGGAGCTAAGGTTCAGGTTATAAGTGATCTTCCCAGACCTAAAAGTAGGAAAGAGCTACAAAGATTTTTGGGAATGGTAGGTTATTACAGGAGATTTGTTCTTAACTTTTCTATTCTTGTATCACCACTTACGGACCTACTGAAAAAGGGAGTTAAATTTGTCTGGACTGATAACTATGAATCCTCTTTTCAACAAACTTAAAGCTATCCTACAAAGTCAGCCAGTGCTCGCTGCTCCAAATTTTGCTAAGCCTTTTAAGATGGCTGTTGATGCAAGTGATACAGGAGCTGGGGCTGTTTTGCTGCAAGAGGATGATCAGGGTATTGAACATCCTGTATCTTATTACAGTTAGAAGTTCACTCCACCTCAAAAGAACTACTCAACTATTGAGGAAGAGCTTTTGGCCTTGATTTTGGGTTTACAGCATTTTTCATTTTATTTGTGTTCTGGTTTTGACCCTATGGTCATTTATACCGATCATAACCCACTGAAATTCCTTAGTAAGTTTAAAGATAAAAATCAGAGATTGACAAGATATAGTCTACTTCTTCAGGAGTATTCATTAGACATACAGCATGTCAAGGGGAAAGAAAATGTCATTGTAGATTGCTTATCTAGACTTTAGACAGATTGTTTTAGAGTAATAAGAAATTTCCTTTGTAAATTTCTTTTTCTTTGTGGGGAGGTGTTACATAGCCTATGATTTCATCATCCTTTGTGTAATTTTAACGCACAGTATGCTGCATGTTTGATCACGAGCGTGTTCTGCCTCAGTCCCCCTTCTACCGTTATAGTAGAGTAAGTCGTTCTTTCTGTTGTTCAGAGCGGGATTGTCAACTCTTTGTCCCCATGGCTTCATTTGCGCGTCCTTCTTACAAGTTGTATCAAGCTCTGCTGGCCCCTATATAATGAGCTCAGTCTCTGCATCATTGCCACTTAGATCTGCTCCTCATTTTGTTCACATCTCTGTCCTCCCCTGTAGTTATTATTGTGAGTGCTCCGGAAGTCTCCAACTTTCTAGCAGCTGTGTAATTTGAGTATAACTGTTATTGTATTTTTTTTCTTGTACTGTGTAGCGTAAGGTGTTGATTCTCAGGCTTAGTAACGTTTTTTTGTAATTCATGTGAAGTTCTTATTGTCAGTCATTTATGATAATATTTTGTATCTGTAATAATTTATCTTGCATTAACTGAGCATTACCCAGTGTATTTTCATTTTATCAGGGCTGACTTAGATAAATTTACTCTTGCTAATTTCGTGATAATAGATGCTATTGCAGTTAACCATATATTTAACCTGTTTTTTGCCATTACATTATCCTTATGAGTCCTGAATGTTTTGTTGTTAGTTCGAGCATTAAACTTTAACTTGTAATTTTACCTAACTCTTTTGTTTTGAACCTGGAACGTTACGGGACAGTAGTGA
>NC_136997.1:14904575-14929575 GCF_032717465.1 Coenobita brevimanus
AGAGTCTGGTTTTGTTAATGGTTCCGTTATGGTTGGGTCGGTTGAGACACTCCCAATGTCAGGTGTAACTTTCTTACTTGGAAATGATATTGGTGGAAGTCAAGTGTGTCCAGCTCCTCAGTTGTCTAGTGAGCCAGTGGCTGCGGTCCAGGATTGTGATGTCCCTGATGTGTTCCCTGCATGTGCTGTCACTAGGGCTAAGTCTAAAGTTACTGGTGACTTAGAGGATAATGATGATGATGATGATGATGTTATCCTAGCTGACACTTTTCTTGCTAATTTCGACCACTCACCAGATGAGGCAGTACCCCGTAGTGTTGATAATTTGTCTCGTCAAGAGTTGATTGAGTTGCAGGTTGCTGACCCTGAGTTGAAAGGTCTAGCTAACTCTGCCTGCAGTGAGCAAGAGTCAGCCGGTGCTTCTACTTGTTATTATATAAAGTCAGGAGTACTTTATGAGGAAGTGGAGACCCCCAACAGCATCAGCCGACTGTGAATGGAAGGTTGTACATCAAGTTGTCATCCCTCGTGTTTGTAGGCAGGATATCATTAGAGTGGCTCATGATTCCAGTTTGGCAGGACACCTTGGAGTTAGGAAGACTGTGGCACGCATTTTGAAACACTTCTACTGGCCAGGTATCTTCAGGGATGTTTCCTGGTATTGTAAGTCTTGTCACACCTGTCAAGTTCTTGGGAAGTGTAATCAGACCGAAAAGGTTGCACCTCTAGTTCCCATTCCTCCTTTTGAGGCGCCATTCACCCGTGTGTTGGTGGATATTGTGGGCCCTCTTCCTAAGTCTTCTTCAGGATTTTCTTATGTGTTGGCCCTGATTGATATGGCTACTCGTTATCCTGAAGCCATTCCACTTAGAAATATCTCGGCAAAGAACGTGGTTAAGGAAATGCTAAGGTTCTTCACCAAGTTTGGTCTGCCCAAGGAGGTACAGTCAGACCGGGGAAGTAATTTCATGTCAAATGTTTTCAAGCAGTCTCTGAAAGAGTTGGGCATCTCCCAGATCACGTCTTCAGCTTACCATCCCCAGACCCAAGGAGCGTTGGAGAGATATCATCAAACACTCAAATCGATGCTCAGGAAATACTGTTTGGAACATCAGAAAGACTGGGATAAAGGTCTTCCATTCGTTTTATTTGCAGCAAGAGAATCTCCAAATGAATCACTGGGCTTCTCACCCTTTGAAATACTGTTTGGCCATGAAGTAAGAGGACCCTTTATGTTACTCAAGGAATGCTGGCTGTCGGAGGAAGATGACGTCAACCTGCTGGAGTATGTGATGAAGTTCAAAGAACGGCTGTCCACTGCTTTACACCTGGCGAGAGAGAATTTAGGAGCTGCTCAGGAGAAGATGAAGACTTGGTATGATAAGAAGTCCAGGTTACGCCACTTTCAGCCAGGAGATCAGGTTTTGATTCTGCTACCAGTGCATGGGCAACCTCTTCAAGCCAAGTTTAGTGGTCCTTATTTCGTGGAGAAGAAACTCAGTGATGTCAACTATGTCATCGCCACACCAGATCGTAGAAAGAACAAGCAACTTTGTCACATCAACATGCTAAAGTTATATCACAGGCGGGACGAAAATAATCCAGTCTGCACTGTAGCTGTTCCACCCGAGTCTGCAAGTGAAGCTCTCCCATGCAGTATGAGCCTGAATGATAGTTTGGGGAAGAATCCTGATATCATGAATGATCTCCAGACTAAGCTTTCTCATCTACCTCCCGAGGAAAGGCAGGAGTTTTCGGCATTACTGCAGGAGTACCCGCAAGTGTTCCGTGCCACTCCAGGAAGAACCACTGTGTTGAAGCATGATGTCGATGTTGGAGACGCAAAGCCAATTAAACTGCCTCCTTACCGTGTGAACCCAGTGAAAGTTCCTCTCATCCAGAAGGAGCTTGGCTACCTGTTGGACCACAAGATGATTGAGCCCTGTCAGAGCAAGTGGAGTTCTCCTGTCACTATAGTCCCTAAGCCAGGTGGGTCACAGCAGCTTTGCATCGACTACAGACGTGTTAATGAGGTAACCAAAACAGACACTTACCCTCTCCCTCGCGTAGAAGATTGCATAGACAAGATCGGAAAGGCTAGGCACATAAGTAAGTTTGATTTGTGAAAGGGATACTGGCAAGTAACTATGACTGAACGTGCTAGGGAGATTTCATGTTTTGTAACACTAGGAAAGACTTTTGCATGTTCTGTAATGCCATATGGTATGAAGAATGCACCAGCCACATTTCAGAAGCTCATGAATGTTGTAACAGAGGGTTTGGCAGGGTGTGTTGTTTATATTGATGATGTATTAATCTTCAGTGACAACTGGAAAGATCACCTATGCCATGTCAGTAAATTTCTTGAGCGTTTGGTTCAGGCTAATCTTGTAGCTAATTTATCAAAGTGTGAGTTTGGTCAAGCTAAAGTTCAGTACCTTGGGTACGTAATTGGTGATGGACATGTTGCACCACCAGGAGCTAAGGTTCAGGTTATAAGTGATCTTCCAAGACCTAAAAGTAGGAAAGAGCTACAAAGATTTTTGGGAATGGTAGGTTATTACAGGAGATTTGTTCTTAACTTTTCTATTCTTGTATCACCACTTACAGACCTACTGAAAAAGGGAGTTAAGTCTGTCTGGACCGATAACTGTGAATCCTCTTTCAACAAACTTAAAGCTATTCTATTAAGTCAGCCAGTTCTCGCTACTCCAAATTTTGCTAAGCCTTTTAAGATGGCTGTTGATGCAAGTGATACAGGAGCTGGGGCTGTTTTGCTGCAAGAGGATTATCAGGGTATTGAACACCCTGTATCTTATTACAGTAAGAAGTTCACTCCACCTCAAAAGAACTACTCAACTATTGAGAAAGAGCTTTTGGCCTTGATTTTGGGTTTACAGCATTTTTCATTTTATTTGTGTTCTGGTTTTGACCCCATAGTCATTTATACCGATCATAACCCACTGAAATTCCTTAGTAAATTTAAAGTTAAAAATCAGAGATTGACAAGATGGAGTCTACTTCTTCAGGAGTATTCATTAGACATACAACATGTCAAGGGGAAAGAAAATGTTATTGCAGATTGTTTATCTAGACTTTAGACAGATTGTTTTAGAGTAATAAGAAATTTCCTTTGTAAATTTCTTTTTTCTTGGTGGGGAGGTGTTACATACCCTATGATTTCATCATCCTTTGTGTAATTCTGGCGTGCAGTGTGCTGCATGTTTGATCGTGAGCGTGTTCTGCCTCATTCCCCCCCGTCCTCCCTTGTAGTGGAGTGGGTCGTTCTTTCTGTTGTTCAGAGCAGGATTGTCAACTCTTTGTCCCCTATGGCTTCATTTGCGCGTCCTTCTTGCAAGTTGTGTCGGGCTCTGCCGGCCCTTATGTAGTGAGCTTGGTCTCTGCATTATTGCCACTTAGATCTACTCCTCATTATGTTCACATCTCTGTCCTCCCCTGTACAGTTGTTATTATTGTGAGTGCTCAGGAAGTCTCCAACCATCTAGCAGCTGTGTAATTTGAGTGTGAGCGTTATTACATTTTTTCTTGTACTGTGTAGCGTAAGGTGTTAATTCTTAGGCCTAGTAAGGTTTTTGTGATTCATGTGTTTTGGGTGTCACCCCGTTTTAATAATATTTTGTATCTGTAATAATATATCTTGCATTCACTGAGTATTATCTGGTATTCTCATTTATCAGGGCTGACTTAGATAAATTTACTCTTGCTAATTTCGTGTTAATAGAGGCTATTGCAGTTAACCATATATTTAACCTGTTTTTTGCCATTACATTATCCTTATGAGTCCTGAATGTTTTGTTGTTAGTTTGAGCATTAAACTTTAACTTGTAATTTTACCTAACTCTTTTGTTTTGAACCTGGAACTTTACGGGACAGTAGTGATTTTTAGTATTCTCACTTAAAGTGTACATTATCTTTCTCTGTTCCGTAACAACACACACACACACACACACACACACACACACACACACACATATGTATATATATATATATATATATATATATATATATATATATATATATATATATATATATATATATATATATTGAGGGAGGCGTGAACTGGTGGGATGACACCATAATGACAGAGAAGCGGTTGATACGAAGGTGAAGTGTCTGTTGCCATCCCTTACTGGATTAATTGGTCTGGTCAAAAATAGATAAAATAGATAGATGTATAGGTCAAATGTAGAAAAAAAAAATTCACTAAAACCAGGCTTAAGGACTGGAGCAATTTTTAACATAATATTTCCAGACATTTTGGATTTAACTCCTTCGGTCCAATTACGTATTTTTGCGTTTTGTTCTTGCTTTCTCCTGACAATTTATATTCAACTCCAAAATGATGTCTTAGCAACGATGAGGTTTTTGAAGGCAACATATATCTCTGCAGTTTAAAAGCCCTCTCCTTAGCAAAATAAAATCGTTTAAAAGAAAATTGTGCTGAAAAAGATGTTACCGAACTGAGGGAGTTATTGGCTCTTGATTTTTTAAAAGTCTATTTTCAGGACAAATTTTATAGATTTTTTTTAGTTCAGTATATTTTGGAAGGGACAAATTTATGGAGTAACCATTTTGAATTGTTATGCATGGAACCATCTTTGCATTTTATAAAACTGGTATCTCATGGGTCGTTGGCGTTCGCTACTTGCCACAGTCGGGGCAGTTACGGGAATTCGACTGGAGAAAAAACGAACAACTGTAACCGCCATGTATACGAACGATCTAACCACTTCTTTCGAAAAAAAATAGTCTCCGTAACAGCTAATATCATAAATTATTCTTTTTCATAATATGGTAGCTGATAATAACTGTAATTTGAATGTAGTGTTTAAATGCTGTATGAATGAAGGCAGATGTACTACTGTGGCCAGGAGTTGTTAGCCACCCTCGTCCAGGTAACCCGTGTATGTGGCAGCGTCGCATTCACGAGCACAGAAGTTGCCTTCGATGCATTTCTGTCGAAAAATATCCCTTCAGCTTTGAGCTTGTACAAATGGGTAAAGCAATAGTAATATTTGCTTTGAAGGTTTGACTCTGATAACACGAATATATCATACTGATTATTTAATAACTTGTTTCTCGTATAGAGCCAAGCAAGTGACAGATATGTATATTTGGGTCCACTCCACGACTTTCTGTAGGTTTGAACCAGCGAACACAGAGCGAACAAGTTCGAAGCATTCATTTGTTACCAGGAGAGAGAGAGAGAGAGAGAGAGAGAGAGAGAGAGAGAGAGAGAGAGAGAGAGAGTAGTGGGTGCCTGTGAATTTTAGAGGAATGAGGTGGGGAAATGAGGTGCTCAGCACAGTTAAACAGGGATTTTTCCTTAGTTTTGGTTGGCTTTCTATGCCTAAATGACTAAATGAAGGTAAATTATGAAATATAATAACTGGATGACGAAGTGGTAATAGGGTCTGGCTAATGGTTGTTTGGTCCAAGGTGTGCAGTGGTAAGCCTAATTCCAGGCAACGGTCGCTGTTAAAAGTTGGATATTGTAAGTTCCATTTATTTTAATTATCTCCTTGTATGTTTACAGTACATTTATGCCCCTATGGACTTATTTTCACCCCATGAATATTTTAATCAATGGACATTTTCACCACTCGGAACAAAATCCTCATGGACCTATTTTCCTTAATGACTTTTTCAAAGATGCCTACTTTTCTACATAAACCTATTTTCTGTTCATTAAGCTCCTTTTCCCAATCTATTTCTAAGAAGTACTTCTTTATGTCATGGTAGTTGCCATTTTTGTAGTTTAGGCTCTTTTTGTAATTCTCATCATGTTAACTATGTTGATTAAGCTCCTTTTCCCAACCTATTTCTAAGAAGTACTTCTTTAAGTCATGGTAGTTGCCCTTCATGTAGTTTAGGCTCTTTTTGTAATCCTCATCATGTTAACTATGTCATATGCAATCCTGAAGTTAGAATTTAATACTGCATGGCCGCTTTTGCCGAATGGAGGTGATACATTATATTGTCAGTATCATTTTCTTGCCTAGAAAATATAAGATCTAGTACTAATGGATCATCAAGTCCTCTTTTTCTGGTGTTTTCCTTTACATGTTGTGTTAGGAAAAACTCCTGCACAAGATCCAGGAGCTTTTGGTCCCAACAGCTTTCATGGCTTCTTATATCATAGTATTCCAATTTATATTTCTATTGAAATCTCCAGTTAATATAATTCTTTCAGATTTTCCTTTTTATTCTATGTAGTAATGCTCTTAAACTCTGAATTGTACTCTCTGCCAGGTTTTCATATTCGCCTCTTTCTCAAGAGTTCGTTCGGGGTGGCATGTATAAATTTGCCACAGTTACTTTCCCTTCCGATGTATTAATCTCTACTGCAATCAGTTCTATGTTTGAGGGTACGTCTAGTCCTATTTTATTTCCTTGTAGATTTTTCTTCTTTAGTTTTATGAATCCTCCTCTTTTTTTTTTCTTTTTTTTTTAAATCCTATCTCTTTTTCATATATTGTATTCCTCTAAGTTTAGGGTATTGTTTGATATCCTTGGGTTTAATTTTGTTTCAGTTGGGCAAGTAATATGAGGTTCTTTTTCTTTGGTATACTCCTTCATGTCTTGTAATTTAGATACCATTCCGTCTACATATGGGTATATCAACTTAACCATCTTGTTTACATACATGCCATAGCTTGAGTCTATTACCTTCCTTCTTTTTATTCCCTGCTGGTTATGTACCACTTTTGTACCTGCAATCCAATAACTTTGTAAAAATAAAAAAAAAATTACTCTTCTCTTCCTCTGAACTTTCCTTGATCTTTGTTTTTAAATCCTCCCTCTACTTCTTTAGTGTTCCCAATTCCTCTTGAGTGTAAGTGTGTGTGTCTTGGTGTATGATAGGGTCTGTGGTGTCATGTATAGTATTTGGCGTGTGATGTGTCGTATGGTGAGTTCTACAGTGGTGTTAGTAATGTGTTTGTGTGGAGGATGTTGTGTGTGCTGTGTTTTTGCATTCGTAGATTGGTGTGGTTTGTGCTGTGGTATCTATGGTTTGCTTGGTGTGAAGAGTTGTGGGGGTGAAAGAAGTAATGTGTAGTGCGGTGTGTGCTATTATACGTTTTGTGTTGTAGTATGTAGTGTTTCGTTTTGTCTTTCGACGTGCTCTGTTTTGTTCTGTATAGTGTGTTGTGTGGTGTGATTGTGAGTGATAGGGTGTGGTGATATTGAATGATAAGGTGTGGTGTGATTGTGAGTTGTAAAGTTTGGTGTGACTGGGAGTGGTAATGTGAGGTATGATGGTGAGTCGTAGGGAGTTGTGTGAGTGTGAGTGTTTGAGTGGGGTGTAGTTTTTGTGGGCAGCAGTGCTGAGGTATGTGGTTTGGTGTGGTTTTTGTGGTGTGGTGTGGTGAGTTATATGTAATGTTGTGGTGTGTTGTGTTCGATGTGGCGTGTTGTGTGGTTTGGCATGGTGCCGTGTGCCTTGTCCTGTGCATGATATGCGTAGTGTGGCGCGATTTATCGTGTGAGTGATGTGGTTTTTGTTTTCTGTGGTCTGGGACAGTGAAATGTGCTTCGGTGTGTAGTTTATTTAATGTGTAATGTGTTTTGGTGTGTGTGTTGTGTTGTGTGTGATTTGCTTTCCACGGTATGTGTGTTATCTTGTTCTTTGTATGATGTTACGTGTTGTGAGGTGTAGTGTGCTGTGTGTTGTGTATTTTGTGGTTAGATATAATGTGTTGTGATGCTATGGGTGTCGTGAAAGGGTTAGGATCTGTTATGCTGTCCAGATTTCACCCCATCCGTATGTTTTACATGAACGACAAATTATGACGTGAAAGTAAATAACATTACATTTTAATCACAGGAAAACTTCTATGGGCACCTCCTTTCTCACTACACTGATTAAACTAGACAAGTTTGAAGGATGGTACACAATGGCAAGAACTTCCAGCACATGGAACCATTAGAAATACACAGCTATCATCGATACATTATAAATCAGGTAAGCCTTACTTTCTGCCCGTCGTCACAGCACAGGTTCTAGTTGACGATTTCGGGACGATCACCTTGGCTCCACCCCTTTGCTTAATCAAATTCCATGGAAATCTGCTGCTTGTTCGAAACATGTGCGATATCAACTTGGATTATTTTGAGAATAGTCATTAAAATTATTAATAACTCAATGTTCATTCTAAATATTGCTTGTAATAATGTCCAACAACAGTAGATAGTATTTACAATCCTAGTGTTGGAAATGATGTTTCCTTTTAGAAAGGGATTCATAATATGCACAGAAGTTCAGAACACCATCTGAACCATAAGAAGTTGTAGGGAGTACAGTGTTACCATATCAAAAGACGAGGGGCTGGCAGGGGAAGGACCACAACTTTTATGAGTGTCTGTACCTTATTCGCACGATTCAATGAGTATCGTTACGGGCTGGGTGGATAATAGAGCATCCGCCACCATTCCTTAGTCTATGAACTCGTTTACAGTGAGCTTCGTTAATGAGGTCTTCAGTGAGTATGATTTGAGGCGCTGCGGGTTAGGGGGACCTGTGCAAAAAAAAAAAAAAAAAAAAATGCATTCAAAGTTTGGCAAAATGAAAATAACCGTAACTTCATTTTTTAAGTCGGAGCATATATATACATATATATATATATATATATATATATATATATATATATATATATATATATATATATATATATATATATATATATATATATATATATATATATATATAAATATATATATATATTTGTAGCTGTCGATGTGTACATTCCGATTATGTATGAAGCTTAGTACTTTTGCACATGAGTATACCGACGATTCACGGTATAAAGAAAGAAGAACGTCAGGCAGTTATGGTTACTTCATTTAAACCAACCACTGACGGAGTTTCCTGGCCGAAAATGGTTTTTACACACATTAAAATCTTGCACAACAAGAACACAATAGCCCATCCCTCATAACCATTGTACTCATGCACATTCCTCACATGCACCGCTCGTTACTCGTTCCAACACGATGATTTCTTTTATTTATTTATTTATTTATTTTTTTTTTTTTGGGGGGGGGTCAATAGGTATACAGGTTTCTTATTGTTCTGAACAGTAACGGTAGGAGTAATGATGATAATGCACAATCATAACAGTGGTTATCAATGTAGCACCCCTCCCCCTCTCCCCAGTGTTATTGTTATGGCTATTCACACACACTAATCAAAAGCAAAAACTACTACTACTCGTGGTATAATTCACGTACTCTTGCCCTAATTTATGCTTTTCCTTGGCTATTTGTTGCTTCCACTGGTGAAAACGGCGCTTCCTCACCCTTCCTGTCTTCTCAAGATTCACTACTCGGTCATGAGGGTGGCGAACATGACCTTCACCCTCAGCTGAACCTTGGTCGTCAACACCAGCACGCGCCACCACATTCTTGCCACCAAGTCTACGTTGTGTAGCCTGAGCACCTGCTGCGCCTGCTTCACCGCCACTTACACCAGCACTTTGTCCACCATCAGTTGGTGGTATACTACCTGCAGTAGCACTGTCTACACTTATACATTCGTTATTATCACCACTTGCACTGTTATCGCTACTAGGAGCACGCATAACAGCATTAGGGTCGTCAGTAACATCGCTACCACTACCCACATCAATGCTGCCCACGTTGTAACGGTTATCACCAGGACATGTACTGTAAAACACCCTCACACCCATACTAGAGGGCCAGGGCTCACTATTATCTTTGCCAAACTGACGGCTAGTCATTGTACTATTGTTTCTAAGTAAAGACAACATTGTAAGTAAAAAAATAATCTGGGGCAAGTGAAAGGAAAACATGGAGTTACCTTCTCATGCGTCGAGAGAGAGAGAGAGAGAGAGAGAGAGAGAGAGAGAAACAATGGCAAGGAGACTGACTGGCTTTGGCTGGTAAGAAGACGGGGCTGGGGTTGGCCGGAGTAGGGGTGGCAGCTAGCAGCGACGGCGATGACTGGTCATGCTCCGCCTCACTCAGTGACGGGATGTTTCCCCCCTCTTATGTGTGAACACCACTCGGTCTGTCCTCCCACCCAGAAAGCGAACTCCCAGTGTTTTGGGGGGGGAGACTTGGAACCTTACTTCCAGTCTAGGAAGGAAGATATACAGTATCCAGTACAGACGTGTAGAGGACGAGTGAAAAGTGGTATCCAACATGAAACCGTGTTTGGCCCGGTGGCGTGTTTCCCCCTCCTTACGTGCAGGACCTCATTTCATTGATCACTGATGTCAATGACGGTATGCACATTCTGCATTTGCTGTTACACGGATAATAAAACATGATTTACTTTCAGCTGAATGCTTTCATACCTCCACATCCAGAGAAATTCCAGTAGGTCCATAACAAAATTAACATTGCCAAATAGATAAATTTGTCCTTGGAAAATAGATCAAAGTCTGAATAGAATGCACCATTAATAATCTGTGTCAATACACTGTATACCTGTATATTGTAGGTACTACTTGGCCTAATTTGCTGCCATGCACATGTACACAGTTTTGGGGGATTTCTTCACAAACTAATTCATCCTAGACTAAAGAATTTGTCACATGAATTCTGCATGTTAAAGCTTAACACTTGTCACTCTGTGTGTCAAGTTAATAAATGATTTGAAAGCTGATTTTTAAAAAAATTCCCTCTTATTAACTCCCCACTAAGTTGCACTGAAGTTAATTTTCTTTTTCTTTTTGTATTCAAGGAAAACAACTGAATCTCAAGTTACTCCTACAAGCAACCCAACTACTCCTCTGCCATCAACGTTTGGTTGCAGCAGCAGCAGTTTCAGTCTAGTCATGCTCTCGCCAAATACCTGTCCAAACTGGTCACGTGAATATCTAATACCATGGGAGACGATGTCACAGATTCGTAAGAAGGCACGCCGAGAGGAGGAAAGGCCATATCCTGCACTGCATCGAGAAATGGTTCGGGTTGTGGTGGATGGCATTATGAAGATTGTGAAGTTGCCAGACAAAAAGGACGTAGACAACATTGCCCATCAAACTGTTTCCAAATACCCTAATTCTTTCAAAGATGTAAGTGATGGAGGTTGTGTTGGAAAAGGACATGATTCACTTCTGCGTCAGTTGATCAACAGGGTTGAAAATAATCTAAGACCCATTTCTGACTTGAGTGGTGTGAAACGAACCAGGAGGGCTTCCGAAGAAACCTATAACTCAGCCATACAATCAGAGAGGAAAAGAAGTGCCACCACGTACTGATGCATTAACTGCTGGCCAAAGGATTTCCTCAATGGTGAGATACGGGAAACACTTAATGCTGAGAAACTCTGAAAGCCCTTGCCAGCCGCGGCCAGGGCTGGAGTGATGGTATCAGCAGAGACCAGTCCCTCTGCTATATACTACAGAGAAAGGCCAGAGTTGAAAAAGGTCTCTCATTTACAGTGTTGCAAGATGAGTGGCCATACATACTCGTATTTGACGAGGAAGGCATTGCCCAATATTTTGACAAACTTCCGGGATGCAGGCCTAGGAGTGTACTGGACAATTCTTTGTGAAAAAAAGTAAAAAAAAAAAAAAAAATCTAGGATTTCCTTCCCTGTCCTGATGGTTCGAAGATAAAGGACAATGCAGGCCTCAGTGCCAAACTGAGGACCTGCAAAGAAGAATTGGGAAGTGATTAACTGGAGATTCCAGGCATTATAATGTTCATCATGAATTATTTCAATGAGGACTGGAAAACTCTTCAACTTTAGGTAAGTTAGCTGCACATTGATTTCGCAAGCAATCAATGATGGCGTTGGCTCACGTAAATATGTACAGCTGCCTGCATTCCCTCGTGTTACAGGGGCACGAGGGTTTGAAGAGATGTGGCACCACTGTGATTATTTACTTCGAAACAGGCCACGTGAGTGAAGCGAGTAACTTTGGTATAGTTCCGTTAAGGAAAGATGTTTGTTGTATGTCAGCTCCCTTTCGCAAGGTTGAGATTTCAACCCGAATTATTGGTATAATTTACATTGTTCTACCTAAGGATAATAGTCGCCTTTATAGGACGTGTTATGACTGTCCACAGTTTTGAGGTGAACTGACGTGTAAAGGAGGGTGGGAGGGAAGGGAGGGTGTTCCCCAGCCCCTCCTGGGGTAAGAGGGAGGATCCCCCACATGGAGTCGGAGAGAGGGGGGGGGGCTGCTGTAAGCCTCTCACATGACATGGTGAGGCGAGACCTCATCTGCTTCATTACCCTCAACATGGAAACTCAGCAATACTGAACAATCGAAAAATAATGAGTAACTTCATGAACTATGTTTATGTGAGAAATAAATCATGATACAAAGGGAACACTATATGTTTCAGTTTTTGTGTTAAGGAATATTACGCTGTATAATCATAAACTGTGGGTGAAACCATGCACATGACTTGAATGGACACTGATCCAGATTGAGACTTGTGGATGGCAGCCTTCAGAGATCAAGGTCAACCCACTCTAGTAGTGTTAATCTTATCTTTATAATGATTATAACATCTTAGGCTACAAGACTTAATAACATAGTGATCCTAGTATTAACACCTACACTGAGACGAAAATTGATAATGGAGTTAAATTGCTTCATAACTAATGAAGGATTTTGATACCCCAAATAAATGTGGTTAAGTGTGTGTGTGTGTGTGTGTGTGTGTGTGTGTGTGTGTGTGTGTGTGTGTGTGTGTGTGAGTTGGTTGGGTGGGTGGAGTTGATGAGGTTGAGTTGGTGGGTGTGGTAGTTCGGTGCATCGCCAGGGTGGGCGGACAGTGATAATGGTGGAGGGGAGAGGGGACAGTTGTTGGCTGTGGTGTGTGGAGTGGTTTTGGGTAGGTTGTAGGGGTAACTGGTTTAGTGAGTGGATGCATTTGGTGGGCTGGGTGGGCAGATGGCTGGATGTGTGGGTGGTCGGGAACGGGTCGGTAAGTTAGGTTTCGATAAGATGAGTTTGATGGATAAGTCGGGTTCAAATAGTTGAATGGGGTGGTGGGGTGAATGGGGTTGGGTAAGAAGGGTGAATGGGTGGTTGGGTCGGTGGGAGGAGTGTGTGAACAGGATGGGTGGATGGGCAGGGTGAGGTGGGTTGGGAGTGTTCAGGGAGAGGTGGGAGGGTTGTGTGGATGGATGAGATGGATGGCATTGTTGGGTGACCTGGGTGGGTAGAATTCGTGAGTGGGAAAGGTGGGTGGAATTTGTGAGTGATGAGGCTGGGTGGTAGGGGTCGGTGGGCAAGACAGGTTGTCGGGATGTGTGGGCAAAGTGAGTTGCCAGGGTGAGTGGGCACTGTCGGTCACCAGGGTGGCTGAGATGATTGTGTGGTCGGGATGATCTAAGTGGGTAGTTGGGTTGGGTGGCTGGATGGGTTCAGGGTGAAGTGAATGAGAAAATGCGTTGAGTGGCATTGTTGGGTGAACTTTGTGTGTGGCATTCGTGGGTGAGAAAGAGCTGGAAGAACTGCAGGGAAGTTGCTGGAATATCTACCTGGATCCTTGGGGAGCCAGTGAACGGCCCATGGTGAACAGGCCACTGTTCCACCCAGGATCCTCTTCTTTGGCGGTGGCAGTGGATCTGCCTGTCGACACCCTTCAGCCTGCCCTCCAACCCCTGGGACATCCTCTGTGTCCAGGCAGTGGACCACAGCGCCCTCATCTGGGAAGGGACGCCTCGGATGAGGATCAGGACGAGACAGAGGGCTCTGGGGACACCAGTCTCCTCGGCCTGGCCGGCGAGGATGTCACTGTAGCATCCTGCACGGCAGAAGTGAGTGGAGGGGCCATCACAATGAATGATGGCCCGGCTTCCGGTGACACTGGCTCACCATGGGAGGAAGAGGGGCCTGGAGATTGGGAGCCACCGAAAAGAGCAGTGGGACCGGCAGGTTCTACAGGTGGGGAGAGTTTTCTAGTGAAGCCGGCCGATGATGGTGGTTTAGTCTCCCACAATGTAAGCTGGTAGGGCAGCTCCACTTGCTGACGGGATGGTGGCAGCTCAACCTCCTCCACCCCAGAATGGTCACTCACAATGTCACTCTCTGACTCTACCTCATCGAGGATCTGATGCCACTCATGTGGAGCCAACCCGGATTTCATCTTTGCAAGACTGTTGTCGGTGCAAGCTAACTGGAGAATAAATTGCTGTCTGAGGGATTGTGGACCCTGTGGCAGTCCAATGTTGTGGTAGGAGTGCGAGCTGAAATAAAGGAGTCAAGATATTTTATTCACAGCCAGCCAAGAATTTGGCTCAACACTGGCACAACACAGGGATTCATGATATACGTGTATGTGCTTGAAAAACCTCGTCTCCTACACCTGACTTAGTGCACAGGTAGGGGCCACTAGCACGTGGTTACCTCTTTCATTTTCTTTGCACATTACACATAACCAAATCTATCATTTTTATGAGATACACAGTACATTTCACCAGTAATATGTAAATGGACTTGTTCTGTAGGCCGTTACCTGTGCAGTAAGGTGTAGCAGACGGTGTTTCCCTTACGAGAAAACACTGAAGTGGGTCAGCTTTTCACTGTCTTTTCATAAAAAACATAGCCAAATATATCAATACATAGGATACACAGTTTATTTCACACACAAAAAAAATGTAAATACACGTGTTCCTAACCTCGCATTGGATTTCGCTACCTTTGTGCTAGCTCAGGTGTATGACACACTCTTCATTAAGAGAACGTGGGTCAATTTTTCACTGTCTTTCCACATAAAACCTAGCCAAATATATCAATACATGGGATACACAGTATATTTCAGCCCCCCCAGAAAATGTAAATGCATGTGCTCCTAACCTCGCATTGCATTTTGCTACCTTTGTGCTAGCTCAGGTGTGCAACACACACTGTTCATTACGAGCACGTGGGTCATTTTTTTCACTGTCTTTTCACATAAAACATCGCCAAATATATCAGTACATGGGATACACAGTATATTTCACACAAAAATAATGTGAATGCACGTGGTCCTAACCTCACATTGCATTTCGCTACCTTTGTGCTAGCTCAGGTGTATGAAACACTCTTCATTAAGAACAAGTGGGTCATTTTTTCACTGTCTTTATACATAAAACATAGCCAAATATATCAATACAAGCGATACAAAGTATATTCCACCAAAGAAAACTTTAATGCATGTGTTCCTAACCTCGCGTTGCATTTCGCTACCTTTGTGCTAGTTCAGGTGTATGACACACACTCTTCATTACGAGCACGTGGCTCAGTCTTTCACGTTATTTCCACATAATATGTAGCCTAATCTATCAATATATGAGATACACTATATTTAACCAATAAAATGTAAACGCATGTCCTACATAGGTCAATTACGTGGCCCATACCTGGGCGGTAAGGTGCAGCAGATGATGATTTCTAGAGGAGCACGTGGTTCACTTTCACTTTCTTTTCTCATACACAAATAACAAAGTATACTACTGTATGAGATACACAGCATATTTCACCAATAAAATGTAAATGCACTTGTTCATAACCTCACGTTGCATGTCACTACCTTTGTGCAAAACTCAGATGTACGAGATGCACTCTTTCCTACGAGCATTTGCGCTAGTCATTTACTGTCTTTCACATAAAACATAACCAAATCTATCAATATATGAGATAAACAGTATATTACACCACAAGTACAAGGATGTGGCCCTTACCTGTCTGCTAAGGTGTAGCAGATGATGTTTCCCTTACCTGAAGATGATGCAATGTTTATGATTTTATTTCACAATACACATAATTGAGACATACAGTATATTTTACCACAACAGTACCTGAATGTGCTCTAAATGTCACATCTGCAATACCTAAGGTATCGCAGACGATATTTTCCGATGAGCACGTGATGCAGTGTTTACATTCATCCACACAAGCATATGATAAACATATCAATAACAGTCATGCTTTGTTTCACACAGAAAGCATACGGAATAAATATAACAATATGATAAAATCAAATATCCCTATAAACCTCCTCTATTTTATCCCCTTCTGACAACGGCGTACCGTGGTTGTAAGGCGTACGTAACTCCTGCCCTAGCCAATATTTCATCACATACACTCATTGCACTATACTTCTATCTATTGCACAATAACATTATCCACCATATATCAGCATAAAACAAGGACTTCATCAACACCTTACCAGATATTCCATTCAAGAAAACACCGTGTCGTCAGGCAGTTTCCCGCCTCCCTCTTTTAAACTTTCCACCATGTCCTTCCTCACTAGCTATTGCACACTATATTCGCCTGATTCATTGGCACTATTATTCAGTGGTTGAATACTCACATGGAGTGCAGAGTAGAAGGTGTGTAGTTGTTGGGACATGCCGAAAAACAGGGTAGGCCTAGCACAATCTTCGTTGGGCCAACGGCTGATAACGGCCAGGAATGATTCACAAAAACCTAATTCCCTATTGCAAACACAAAACCTAATCACAGTAGTGCCCAGAAAGTAAATGCAGGTACTATTGGTATAGTCGAGTATGACACATGTCCCAGGATTGGGTAAATAGAGCACGATTTAAATGCCTACCCGTGTGCTACTTTCTCCCTCGACAGCTCATGCAGAACTAATCAACCTGCCCGTGCTGCTGCGCATCTCGGGCCCCAAGGTTGCCAAGTCATTACTTTTGACGAGAGGCACGGGAACTATGACGCGTCCAAAAACGAAGCCGATCAGCCAAAAGCGTTTTCTCTGGTGAAGGTTTTTATGCTTTTAGGACGACAAACGCGTCATCGAGTATAGTAGCCGACATAGCCAAATGATGACAAATGCATCATCATGGGCGGAGGGGTTAAGAAGAGAGAATAACTGCAATAGGCCAATAGGCCCATGCTAGACAGCTCCCACAAACGTGTGACTTATCTACCTTTCCTAAAATAGCCCATGCACGGCCATGCCAGGCAGCTATCACAGGAGTGTGATCACAAGAATGACAAATTTTATACGCAGCCTACACCTGCCATATGCTTATCTAGCCTATGCTTGAAACTTTCTAGAGAGGGTGCAGCAACTACGTCACCGGGTAACCTATTCCATTCATCAACCACTCGATTCACAGTCAGTGTATACAATCCCTACTCCCTTCGCCCCACATAAAAAAATTACTGAACACCAAGATAATTTACATGTACTGTATGTCAACTGCAGCTAGCTATATTACACAAATACAGTGTGAATGTCTGTTTACCTTGTGGGATGCCCTGGTGAACTTTGACAAGGTATTAACCAAATAATGTTAGAGGTCGCCAAATATGAGATCTTGTTTCGGTCCCCAATCCTTGAAACTGGTGAACTTCTCAGTAGATATGGTGTAAGGATCCAGCACCAAACACTTTATCTTGTTCCTGTACATGTCTTCATGGCATTGATCCAGATTTCTGTATATATCTGACAGTTCCATCTCAGACAGCCCTGTCTGGACAGCCTCTACTGCAAGGAGTTTGCCATCCGATATCGAGTTGTAAACAAAACCACGTGATTTCTGTGACGTCACTGGAATAGGCCTACAAGATATTGGTATTTTATATGAGACAAATATTGCATGAAGAAGAGGTTTGAGGGTAGATTGCAAAATAAAAGATTCTTCCAAGTTTCAGCTGCAATCAGTGATGATGAACAGTTGCCGATGGCATCTGCAAACGGTTTAAAAAAAATCAGTGCAAACTAGACATGTGGACTGGTGGAGTCTGTTTATGACCAGTCCGAAATTGGGGTGGGGGGAAATTTTAATGACGTTGATAAAGTGTTAAAATTGATCGTTTCACGACTCCTTGCCTAGACGCTGTCTGGTTCAGAGCTCTGGCCGATCTTCCTCGCGATTTAGACTCTGTCTGAATTACTCGTGAAGATTTTCGTCTATTTTACTCATTTTTCGCCAGTTTGGGGACTTAGTCTCTGGCACTGAGTAACATTTTTGGCTGTTTTTCCAGGTTTTCTGGGACTTGGTCTCAAATTGCCTGGGTGTGAGTGGGAGTGTGTGTGTTTGTGTTTGTGAGTGTTTTTTTTTTTTTTTTTGCCTGCCGTTAGTGTCCCTCACTGTAGTACGACGCCGAACCCTGAAGGGGTGCCGTTAGGGCACTTCCATGAAGGGGAGCCATTAGGGCCTGGTTAAAGGAGGCAGTGAGGGCGGCTCTGATAGATTAGGGAAGTCCTGAAAGGAGCAGGGGCGGGGCCTCCCACGTCGCCCTTTAGAGGGCGGGGAGCATAGGTTGCCCATCACTGCAGGGAACTAGGCCATTTTTTTAAAGTTTATTCTTTTCTGGTGAAAGTCTGAGTGTTTGTGTGTGTGAAGTGAGCGTGTGTGTGTTGTTTGAGTGTTTTGTCTGAGTGCTGTGAGGCATGAAGGGATCCGGGATCCCTAGGCCTCAGGGGCATTCTCGCCTTCCCCTCCCTTTGTCTGGACCTTCTCGCCAGTCTCCTGCTATAGGCAGGAAGCGTGAGTGACGTCCTTCCGACGCTAGCTCCCACTTCTCAGCATTAGAGGAGTCTCATGCCTCTCCCACCTTGGCCAAGCCAACTGGTGCTGTACCACACACTCGTGCTACTGCTTCTAGATCTAGAAAGGCACTGAGAATTCATGAGGCAATGGAGGAGGTTGCTCCTGCTCCACCCTCTGTCTCTCCTCCTCACGGCACCTTAGCCTCCTCTGGCACAGCATCAAGACTGAAGAACTCAGTGAACCGGACTCATGGTCCTAAGTCTCGTGCTCCCACTTGTGCCCCTTGTGGAATCTCAAAGCCTGGTAAGTCTGCCCACATCCATCAGCGGACAGATATTATTGACACCTCTGCTGCAACTCAAAGCTCCCCCTCTCCTATTCCACCTGCTATTGATGATGAGGGTTTCACCCTGGTGGCCCACAAAGGATCTAGGCATGATCGCCAGGGAAACGGTCGTCCTCTGGCACAACGTTCTGGGGCTCCCCTCAGGGCTCCTGCTCCTCGTCCCTCCATGTCGGTAGCCGTGCGACCTCTGCCTCGCTCTTCATTCCCAGCATTCTGCGTGCCTGTACAGGAGGGGCACGCAGCCAGTTACGATGCTGTAGCCACACTGGAGCATCATCTGCCGGAGCTGCGATGCTCCAATTTAATCGGAAAAGACGGGAGCTCAGTCTTGGTTCCAAAAGACCAGGGCGCTTACGATCTTTTGAGGGCAGCATCACAGGACGAGGCCTCCCTTGTGAAATTAATCGAGCTGACACCTGGGTAGCAGAACACGAAGGCTGTCGTCATGGGTTACCCCTTGCGGATGCCTATGGAGATACTGCTACAGCACCCTCAGGTCGAAGAGGCAACCCGCTGCCAGAAGGCGCGGACCAGGGAGGAGACTCGACAGGCCATCGTCACTCTGCGGGGTCCTCTGATCCCTGTGATCGACCTGGGGAACTGGGGAGAATATCACCTTCGCCCCTTCACCCCGGAGCCACTCCGTTGCTACAGGTGCCAGTGATACGGGCACCACAGAGCCACTAGCAACCGGGCAACAGTCTGTGGGATGTGCAGCGGCCCGCACGAAACGGAGAGGTGCTTGGCCAAGTTCAAGGCCAAGGAAGCTGTCTCTACCCGCTGCCACAACTGCTCGGGAAAACAGCATGCGTGGCACCCCAGTTGCCCAACCAGAGTTGCACTTGTCGATCGAGGGCGAGAACGCCAAGTTACCTGGGTGAAGGAGCAACAGGCGAGCAGCAACAAACCGGCACCTCCGGGAACTTTCATTTGGGGGCAGCAACGCCGTCCAGCAGCGACTGCACCCTCAGTGCTAGACGAGGCAGCGTTTCTGCCCCTCCAACCTGCTCTCACTCATCACATGACGACTGCGGAGGTCCATCACCCTCCTCCCCCCCCAAGTTCGGCAGACAGTCGAGGAGTTTACTCCACCCGCGCCCCACAACACGGGCTCTCCTCTCATAGTCTTCACCAGGGAAGAATTGCGTACACTGGGGACGGAAATTGCTACAAGCTTGGCTCAGATGCTAGGGACGGTTCTCAGCAGGCCTCTGGAAATGGCACCATTTGTACAGGCTGTGAACGTCATCGTCGACCAAGTGGTGGAGGCAAAACAACACCCGCGCCCTTCTTCCCTGGTACCTCCTGCATCATCTCCCACACAGACAACCATGGAAGAGCCGCTACCGACCCAGCTTCCTCTCCCTTGCCCTCATATGCCAGTCAACATTCCTTCGGGGCTCTCACCAGCCACAGCAGCGATTGAGGAAGAGCGCAGGGCCCTTGGCCTCCAGACAGATCATCCCCAGTGCCAGACACCGCTGCCAGCCTCCGAGTCCTACAGTGGAACTGCTTAGGGGGATGGAGCAAGCTCGCCCACCTTCGGGAGGTGGCTGCCAGGGACCGCCCTCATGTAATTCTTCTGCAAGAGACCCTGCTCCCGGATAATACCACTTTTTGTCTCTAGGGTTACACCACCCATCTCCTTCCGTATGTTCGTGGCGTCACACGGGGATGTGCCGTTCTGGTTCAGGACCACATTGCGTGCACAGATTGTGAGCCCCCTCCTTTCTGTGGACCTGATGTGGAGGTCCAGGGCTTGGTTCTCCATCTGGCTACGTCGCCCCTGACGGTATATAATGTATACCGGAGCCAAAGGGGCACCCTGGAGTTGGAAGATCTGTTCTCCCAGGCTGCCAGGGGAGCCGTGTACATAGGGGGTGACTTTAACGCCCACCACGCCTTTCTATCTTTGCCTCTTCAGTCCAATGAAGCAGGACGGCACATCTCTTTGGTTCTGGAGGAGATGGGTGGTGTCTCCCTATTAAGTGATGTGGCAGAGGCCACCCATATTGCGGGAGGTCGCCTCGATCTCTCCCTAGTGTCAGCACCACTAGCAGGCTTGGCGTCGTGGTCACTCCACCCCCACCTTGCAAGTGATCACTTTGCCCTTATTGTTGACCTGCCGCTCGCTCCCCTCCCGCCACCCCCACCTCCTCCACCACGGTGGGACCTACGCAAAGCGGACTGGACGGTCTTTGCCCGTGCTCTCACAGTGGCCTTTGAGACATCCCCTCCTGCCTCAGACCTCGAGAGCAGAGCAGATCAGGTAGCAAGTATTTTGGCACAAGCTGCTTCTCTTGCTATCCCGCTGCGGCAGCGCTCGACGAGGTGCTACCGAGACGGCTGGTTCTACTGCGACAGGGTCAAGGAACTGAACCAGAGACTCAATGCGGCACGCAAGCAGCACTGATGGCGCCATACATCTCCGCACCGCCGGTACCTGGTTGCCATCACGCGGCATGTGGCTTCCGAGAAGCACCGCCTTAGGGAGGAGGCATGGATCAGATGGTGTCGTACCCTAGACTCTCACTCCACTCTCCGTGAGATGTGGAGGAGAATCAGGTCCATCTCTGATCCACACCCTCCTCGCCCTCCTTCCCATCCTGACCCTGCTGCTGAGGCCAGCCATCTTGCTCAGCACTTCGCTGACCGCTCTGCCTCTTCTAATCTCCCGCAGTCTGTCAGAGCCCTACAGGCGCAGCTGTCCACCTCTCACGCTGCAGCAATTCAGGCAGCATGTGATAGGCCTGACTCTGCTGACTGTCCGATCACCAGTGGGGAGCTCCACAAAGTGCTGCAGCGCAGGGAGGACACTGCGCTGGGGCTCGACGGGCTCACATACTCTCTCCTGTCACATGCTGGAGATTGTGGTAGAGAACGTCCACTTGATCTTCTCAACCTCTCGTGCTCTGAGGGGCGTCTGCCGAGGTCGTGGGAGGCAGCTGTTATCCACCCAATTCCAAAGCCTCGTGATCCTGCCGCCATGTGCCCCATCTCTCTTCTCAGCTGTGTTGCTAAGACGGCTGAGAGGGTTGTGCGGGCTCAGCTTGCTTGGTGGCTGGGACCGCTGCACCCAAGGATTTACGCCTACCATCCAGGCAGGAGTGCCACCCACTGCCTCGCGTCATTCCTTCGGGAGCTGAGGGGAGGAAGGGGAATGGCTGTCTTCCTCGACCTCGAGAAAGCCTTTGAACTGGCAAGCCCCACTGTAATCCTGGCGGCTCTTGCGGCCAGGGGTGTGGGAGGCATGCTCCTATCCTGGATCCAGGATTTCTTTAATGATCGATCTGCAGGGGTCCGATTCCAGGGACACCTTTCCCCTTTTCACCTACATCCTAACGGCACCCCCCAGGGGAGCGTTTTGAGCCCTCTCCTTTTTAACATCCTTATGGAGGGGCTCTTAACTGTAGACTATGGGCCTGGCATTACCCTCCTCTGCTATGCGGACGATCTGGCCCTCGTCTTTACTAGGAGGGACTGCGCGGACTTGGCCCTTTCTCGGTTGCACGCCAAGTGTACTGAGCTAGGGCTGAAGATTAATTTTAATAAGACAAAGTGTCTGCCCTTTGGACTCCGTCCCCCAGACTTTCCTATGCTGCTTGGGGGACAGTAGCTCTCTCTTGTCACTGTCCATCAGTATCTGGGAGTCTGGCTTGACAGGGGTTTTACTTTTACCTGCCATGTTCGGTACCTGCGGGAGCGTGCTTCCACCAGACTGGCTGCTCTCCGCTATCTCTCCAAGCGGAGTTTGGGGGCGTCGTACTCAGTCCTCCGAACATTTTATATACATGCCATCCGATCCCTGGTGGACTACAGTGCCATCTATTTGACCGGACTCGCTCCACCAGTCTCTAGATCTCTGGAGGTCATACAGAACAATGCACTCCGTATCATGCTGGGTGCTCCACCCTGGACCCGGATTGTCAATCTCCAAATGGAGAGTGGTTTGCTGTCTCTGGCGCATCGTGTTGCGCTACGAGCGGCAGTCATCACTCTGCAGCTGATACAGTGCCGGCCCCACCTGCCTGTCTCTGCCCTCCTACGACGTCTTTTGTGCTGCCCACCCGAGCATACCACTCAGCGTGACTGGGCCCGGGTACAACTGCTGTTATCCATGGACTGGGAGCTGCTGCGAGCCTCTGCCAAGATCCTGACTCTCTCTTTCCTGGGTACACTGATCCACCACCATGGGACCCCCCTCTTTTTAAATTTGTATGCCCCTCTGAGGCCAAACCTCGAACTTCCATTCCTGCACTCCTCTGTCAAGAGGGTCTTAGTCAGGTTGCGGCTCTAGATTCACCAGACTCAGCCACTTATTTTACGGATGGTTCAGTATCCTCTGATGGCTCTGCTGGGGCGGCCTTTGTCTCTGGGCAAACAATTGAATCTTGGTGACTCTCCCAGAGTGTATCCGCTTTCCAGGCAGAGCTTGCTGCCATCCTGGGTGCATTGCGCCACGCTCATCACCATCATCATCACCGTGTAATAATTCACACAGACTCACTTTCCTCCTTTCAGAGGCTAAGATCTTTCTCCCTTAAGGACAACGTCTTTCTTCTGACGGCGATTTTTACTTTTGCATCCCTTCTCGTCTGTAGGGGTGCCACTATTATTCTCCATTGGCTCCCAGGTCATGTTGGAATCAGCGGCAATGAACGTGCTGATGACGCAGCACGCTCAGCTTGCTTGCTTCACATTTCAACTGCGCCCCAGCCTATCGCACGTCATTAGCACTCTCACTGCTACCATTAGCAGGCAGTCTCGAGAGGAACATCAGCTTTTGGTTACAGAAGGCTCTCGCTCTGCTACATGGTATGCCACCGCCACATCATATTCTCTTTTGTTGCCCTCGAAAAGAATACCCAACTATATTGTAGTGAGGCTCAGGCGTTTGCGTCTGGGGTTTCCATGCTACAAACAAATTGTCGGTACAGAGCCAGACCCGTGCACCCATTGTTTGGTCACATCTGAGGAGCCACTCATTCACTATCTTCTTTACTGCCCAGCCACTACCATGCTCAGGTCTCACCCTGACACGACTTTTGCTTGGACTGGGGATGATTTCATGGATGCCGCTGGCATCGTTGCACATGCTCCTTTACAATTATTACTCATCACAGTCAGGGAATACCCACCCTCTCGATAATTCAAGCTCGCGCAAGTTAAGCGCATCTCTGACGGGCTCTTTGTTTGCCCCTGTCCCAGCATTGTTCGGACGAATATCACCAAAAAAAAAAAAAGATCGTTTCACTTTACTGGAAACAAGAAATTTTTAATTAATTTATTGCTAGAACATCATATCATTCATGCTGCAAATCTGCTAGAGCCTCTGCTACACCCAGCCAAATTCCTCTAGAAAATCCGCTAGCAGTTACAAGCGAAAAGTCGCCGCTGTAGGGATAGCAAATCAGCTAGATTTAGCGGATTTTCCCACAAGTTGGCAACCCTGCCAAATATCCCCTCCAGCTCCCCTTAGGGATCCTTATGATAAGACTTTTAAATTATGGTATCTATGATATTTCCTTTTACGAAAGTGGATAAATATCACAAAATATATAGGAACTCGTTGGTACTATATTAGCCTAAAGTGTCATCGTTCAACTAAAAAAATAAATAAATACTGAATCGATGTAGAGAATACACAACATCACGACGACAGTGTATAAAAACATAAGGATATTACAGTGCAAGGTGAAGACATATTGTTGGCATTTATTTTCAACCTGTACACTAAGTTACAAGTTGTGGCTAAAAAGTTCTAACCCTTACTATGCTAACCAGAAAAAAGGTAAGCCAAGCGAATAACACATTGCATTAATGAAATTTAACCTTTTTGATGACCAACAGGGCATTTGTTTTTCTGAGACAGCATTTACATAGGGATGAATAGCCGTGGGAGTTAACCAGGTAGGCTAACTGCAATTATCAGATCACAGCACACAGCAACCAAGTATATCCCTTTTCATGAATGTCTGCTACTTGCACACTTTGAGGAAAATCATCCCCATAAGAACAAATGCTCCCTCCTAGTCGTCAAATGCTTGAACTTCATGGAATCAAAATGTCCTCCCTGGTTAGGCTTAAAACTTTTGAGCCAGCACTGCAGCCCTCATTTGACAACAAAATTCACTCTTTTTCCGTTAAACAAGATGAAGTGATGAACACTAAGTATTCCAATTTGGAAA
>NC_136997.1:14934575-15011698 GCF_032717465.1 Coenobita brevimanus
ATAAAAAATCAATGCTCAGTTCATGTCTGAGTAAGGCAGTTCCCCCAGCGTCTGTATGCAGCACTGATATAAAGTACTGTAAAGAATATTAATATAATAAGACATAATAAAAATAAAGTGCTAAAACTAGAAATTATGCTGCTCTTACATGATATCAGATTCAGCCAGTTCCTGCAGCGTCTGTATACGGTGTGGGTAGACGGGCACGGTAAGCACTGACACAAGGTTGCTCATGTAGGCCGCTGCTAAGATGTCCACAGCCACCCACCAGAAAATCAGCCATACACGTGCCCACGAGAACACCCGCACCCTACTGTCATTCATGGACTGACCAAGCAAGCTCGACACCACCTGGGAATATCTATGGGAATTAGTAACCTGTGAATTTTAAGTAGGGAATAGAGAAAGTTTAGGCCCTGAATTTTGGGTGAAATTCATATCTAGGGAACTTACGTGGGAATTTACAACATGGGAAATGTAACCCTCTTGACATCCATTGCCTGATCCAGCACCCTGAACACCGTCTGTACCATACAATGATTGAAGCAAAATCCTATAAACATTGCACTAGAAGAGGTCTCCCTTAAGTTAAAGACATAATGCTTACGTGACATCATTTTGAAATGATTAATGGAGGTTGCTGCCGGAATACCAAATCTTCAGGTTCATTGAGACTGAAGAATCTGTATCATATAATAGTTTAATAATTATGGTGTGATAATTCCGAGTAAATTGCCTCGGCAGTTTGGCAATGTTGTGCAGTTCATTAGAGTCTCAAGAAGGCAGACCCTTGGTTCTTCCTTTTGCTTCATTGTCTGTTCATATTTGTCAAAGGGTAGTTCCATGAGACAGTGCTCCTTACCACTGCTTGTGTACCATAGGCGTTCGGGTGGATTTCGTCGAGAGTTGCATATTGCATCACATACGAATATGTCAGCCGTCTGATATAATCTGAACTCACGGCAGAAAAATCGTGCAAAGGAATTACGGAGATAGATTGATGGAATTTTCTGAACAGAACTATAAGAAAAGGGAAATGTCATTATCTTTTTAAAGATTTATAAAGTAACTGTGCCCTTTCTATTCTGCCGTAACTTTTGGATCAGAAATATGGAGTTCTGCCGGATTTTAGACTACAAAATATTGCCTGATCCTGACACAGTTCTAGAAAGTAAACTAAGACACAGTAAAATGGTAATTCTGGTTAGAAGACGTAGAATTATGGTTCTCAAATGCAAAAAAGTCATTAAGGCTTACAGCTTTTTTCCCCTCACACAAGAGTGTAACATAGACAGACGATATATTTCTTATTACAGATAACAGTTAGATAGCTAATACATCAGGGTGGCAACCACACTGACGTTAGATTAATGTATAACATCCTTGGATTTGTCTGCCTGGGCCCAGATTTACTAATAAACTTATGACCAATTTTCTGTTGCAAAATGGATTCATTCATGCAGGAAATACAAGGAAACGAGAGTTCAAAATCTTCACACGTCTTTTGATCTTCCTGCATGGCCAAATAACTTCTGCGATCAAAACCTTCTCGTAACCAGGACTTGTTTTTACAGGAAGGAAAAAGGAAAGGAAAGTGCAGAATCTTTTTGTGTTTCTACTTCTTGCTGCAAAAACAAACTTTTGTTGCGAGAGACAGGAGTAGTAGTTGTTGTTGTTCCCTAGGCAGAACAGCCCCGAGTCCCTAAGGAAGTCCACGGCTGAGACCAGGCTTTTCCACAGAGCTCTCAAGGAAAGTATGTTGTGTTGTTGGCGGAGGCGATTGTGCACAACACTGCCAAACTGCTGAAGGAATTTACTCGGAATTATCACACTATAATGTGCAATGTATGGGGTGCTGTTTTGCATCCTGGATAGGCGTCAGCGACGGAGTCATCCAGCCTCTTCTGATAACTCACTAGGGCTGGATGATGCCCACATTTCAGCCTGTCCAGGTGGACCCCTGTCCTCACGAGGGGGGGAGGATTCAGGAGGAGGGATATCAGAGACCGTGAATGCAGCTGTGTGTTGTCTTTAAGTGATTGAAAGGAGCGGCGAATGATTTGAGCATGGATAGGTTTCTGGAACCTGGTTTGAGGCAGACGAGGGGGAAGAGATGGCAGTATTTGTGCATGATATTGTGTGGTGGGTGTTGTTTTGATGTTCCTTGGTGTGTGTGGATGTGCTGCCATGTAGTGTAGTGGATGGTGTGAGTTTGTGAAGGTTGCAGCAAGAATTTGTGTGTCTCTCATGTCCAGATGATCCTTGACTTTGAGGATTTTGGTTTCTCGGTGTAGGTGGTCTGTAGGTGTTGTAGCTGTGCAGCCTGTGATTATTTTTAGGGCCTTGTTCTGTATGGTCTGTAAAGTATTGTAGTGTATTTTAGTGAGGTTAGAAGCGCAAGCTGGGCATCTATAATTCATCACTGAACACAATTACTGTTTGTATACTGTGCTGGTGGTTTCTTTGTTGTGTCCAAATGTTGTCTGGTCAAGTGACCTTAAGGCGCTGATTCTTGGTGTTAATTTACCTTTAATATTTGTGATCTGTTGTTTAAATGACACTGATGTACGTTACTCCAAGGATTTTGTGTGTGTGTGTGTGTGTGTGTGTGTGTGTGTGTGTGTGTGTGTGTGTGTGTGTGTGTGTGTGTGTGTGTGTGTCACTGCAGATTTGGCTGGGGCTATTTTGAGTCTGTTTGTGGCAAACCATTCATGTAGTGTGTTGAGGTAAGGTTGGAGGATGTGTGCGGCTGTGTTTGCGTTTTGGTGTATACATGTAAGGGGTATGTCATCCGCATGGGAAGCTTTTTGTATTTATTTTTTTAAATTATTTTTTTTAATGCTAGGAAGAAGGAACCAAAGGCCACGAGCCCGCAATCACTGTTCCTTCCAAGACAAAAACAAAATACAAGAAAGAGCCAAATTCAAGATCCGATCATTTCGAGATGCCTGGACACACTGCATATGAAAGACTGAAGATCATACAAAGCAGGAAATACAGACAGAGGGAGACAGTTCCAGAGATGACCTGTTGCATAAAAGAAGGACTGGGAGTAACGGTTAACTCTTGCATTAAAGAGTTGGACAGAAAAGGGATGAGAGTTTGCTGCTAGACGGGTGTGTTAGTCGTGCATGTATAGGTGAAAGTGTTTAGGGGACAAAACAAATCCTTGGGGGACGCTGTTTGTGAAGTTTCTGATGTTTCATGACTGACCAGTAAATGTTACATTTGAACATCTGCCTGCTAAATAGTTTGTCAGCCATCTGTTTGTGTCATTGTGCATGTTTATGTTGAATATATTGTTTGTGAGGTTGTGGCGGGGGATGGCATCAAAAGCTTTGCTAATGTCTAGTGGGACTAGGAGTGTTGTGTGTGGTGGCCTAGATGAATTGATGCCACCAAGAACTTTCTGTGTAAGGTCTGTAAGAAGAGTGTTTGTGGATGACAGCGGCCTAAAACCATGTTGTGATGGGACTAGAGGGATGTGAAGTGTAACCTGTTGTAATACCAGTAGTTCACTGACTTTGGAGGGGATGCAGAGGAGTGTGATGGAGCGGTATGAGGAAGGTAATGTGGGGTCTTTGTTGGGTTTGGGGATAGTGATGATAGTGCCATGCTTCCAGATGTTGGGTATTACATTGTGTGAGTAGCTGTAGTATGATATGTTGGTGAGTGCTTGTATGCCTCGTGGTCCAAAGTGTTTATGGTGTATGTTGCTTATGTTGTCTGGTCCACAAGCAGATGAGTGCCTAAGGTTGCTAATGATGTGCTTCGTCTGGTTGTGATTGAAAAGTGCGAAGTCTGGGTCTGTGGGGAACTGTCTCTTGCATTGGATGACACGTAGATCGTCGCAATGGGGGTTTAGACGGCTGACATGTGAAAAGTGATTGATGAGAGTGTTTGTTTGTTGTTTGTTTCAGGGTATGGCATCTGTTGTTGTGATTGTAGTATGTGACTGCATAGTGCTGCTGTTGGAGAGTGTGAAGCTGTTTAGTCTTTTATAGAGTTTTCTGGTGTTTGTTTTGTGATCAAGTGTTTGGAGATAATTATTCCAATTTAGTGTTTGCTGTTCTGATATTTTATTGTTTATTGGAGTGTTGACTTCTTGTGTTTGTTGTACGGTGTCTTGTGTATGTGGCGTTGGGGAGTGTTGCAGTGTGTCATGTTGACTGATGACGCCTTGAATTTTTGGTGTGATGTTTCGGTTGTGTCTCTTTCTGTTGTCTCAAGGGATGTGTCTTTTATCTGCATTTTCATTAATTGTATTGAAAGTGTGCACAATGGTGTTGATGTTTGTGATGGACGTACTGTTTAATGTTAGAAACTGTTGTTCTGTTTCAATTGTGAAGGCCTTCCAGTTGGCCCTCGTATAATTTGTGTATGTGTGTCTGTGGCCATCTGCAGCAATTCTGGTTTGGTAGTGATGATGATTGAAAGGTGGTCAGATCCAAGGGCTCTGACCACTCTCCAGGATGTTAATGGGGCGAGGTTTGAGGAGCAAAAGGTGATGTCTGGGGATGATGGGAAGAAGAGGACTTGGTGTGAGATATGGATTTGTTCATGGAGACTGCTGAAGATGAAAAGATTATCTGTTTGGGATTGCAGTACCAGCCCTCTGTCTATGTCAAGGTTGTTGAAAAGCCAGCCCGGCGCCTTGACACTGAAATCATCACCCAGGATGATGTTGGGTATGTTAGTGATGTGGTGTATTTGAGGAGAGTAATTCTGTGCTACTGTGGGGGATGATTGGGGAGGAATGCATGTATTGGCGATTGTTATGTGTGCTTTGTTACCAGTGCACATTTTTTTTCTGTTGTGGTGTCATGTGTGGGGAGAAGTGATAACATGTGTGCACTAGTATCTGAAAAGTTGATGGATTGGTGTAACAGGATAATTAGTCCACCACCACTGCCGTCGGCCTGGTCTTGTCTAATGGTGGTGAAATTATAAAATGTAGGTGTTTTTTGTGTTATGCGTAGTTTTGTTTCTTGGAAGATGGCAATGTGTATGTTTTGTTGTTTCATGAGTTGTGTGAGTTCTTGTTTTTTGTGTGTTTGTGCCATCTATGTTTATTGAAGAATGTTAATGTTATGTGTATGATGTGTGTTGGGTGCTACAGCACGGAGGAAAGTAGGGGTGTGGGTGGAGGGGGAGGGATAGGAGAAGGCTGTGATGGAGATAAGGGTTGGAGTGAATTTGACTGGGGTGGAATGGGAGGGGTTGGGGGATTGGACGGCGTGGGATGGATCGGTGGATCAGGCTGAGGTGTGGAGGAAGTAGGAGAGGGGTTGGTAGGGGGGTTAGTGGAAGGGGGGAAGGAGCTTAAGGAGCAATTCCAGGTGTTTGTGTAATATTCTACGGATGCAAGCGTTGTGCAGGTGTAATGAATCCCAATCTCGCAGGAATTTCACTGAGATGAGCCCTTTGCCTGGCGGCTGGAAGTGATAGGTTTTCAGCATGCTGGACATGTGTATTTGTTGATGGGTCCTGGATTGCTCCCAATGTCACCGGCTAGAAGAAATCTTCGAGAAATGACCGCTGGGGAGTCATTGCTTGGTGTAGAAAAAACAGTTGTTTTATGTGTTGTGTTGAGAGATGTGGCACTTGCATGGGCGACCAAAGCCACTCACAGGTTCTTGGACCCCGTGAGGGGCCGGGATGGGGTTTCGGTGGTTTGGCGCCCATGCTGTCCTTGTCCTTCCACTTATACAGCCTCTTGGGGGTGGAACCTAGGTGTAGATGCCACCGCTCTAGGTCCTCCGAGAGACAGTTGACTGTATGTGTGTGAATCCAGACTGTTGTGATGGAATGAGTTTAATATCACTAGGCTGCAGTGGTAAAAGTTAGGCCTCTTCTTTGTTCTACACTAAACCGATACAGATTGATGAACAGAACTGTTCATTCACCTGTTTGTCTTGAGACTATTGAGAGGGAATTGCATCCAATTTGTGACAATAAGTGTCTTCTAATAATTCACGCCTTTGTTTGTAGAACATTTCCTTCGATTTTTTGTGTACAGTTAAATGATTTTATTAATTTCAGGAGAGATCCATTGGGCTGAAGATGTTTATTCGGTGTGGTCAGCAGTTACCTGGCATGGAGGAGTTCTTCATGTGCTGTGATTATTTACAATAACTTTGTTGATTCTTCATTATAACTGTATGAAATAATAACTACAATTATACTGACAATTAAAAAACAAATTGTACTAATAGAGTAGATTTCGTTTCATTTCCGTACGTTATACATTTATGCTCTGCTAAGTTAGAATTAATTCATGAACTGATTTATATAGTTTCACAAAACACCTGGGTCTATCTATCTATCTATATATTGCCAGACGCCTTAATCCCGTACGGGGTAGCCACAAACAAATCGCCTCCACGTTGCCCTGTCCCTTGCCATTTCACTGCCCTGCTCCCAGCTCACACCCCCCTTTCTCATATACCTCTCCACTCCATCCCTCCATCTCATCCTCAGCTTCCCCCACCCTCTCCCCCCCTCCACCACACTCATATACACTCTCCTCGTCAGTCTCTTACCCTCTATCCTCTCCACATGGCCAAACCACCTCAGTGTGTTCCTCATAACTCTTCCTGTCACATCCACGTCCACACCACAACGCTCCTTTATATCCTCATTTGTCAGTTTGTCTCTCCATGTGACTCCACAGGCTCCTCTTAAATAACTCATTTCCACTGTTCTCATTCTTGACTTGTGTCCTTCCGACAACGTCCAAGCTTCACTCCCATACGTTAGAGTTGGTATCACAATATTCTCATATAGTAACTTTTTCGCTTCCATGCTCACTTCTCTGTTTCTTGTCACTGCTTTCAAGGAACCAGCAACCTTTCTTCCTTGTTGTAGCCTTTCAAGCACTTCACCCTCCAAAATTCCATCCTTACTCATCACACTCTCCAAGTACTTAAAATTACTCACATTTTCCATTCCCTCACCAACCAACCTCACTGTACATTCACTGACTTCACTTCTCTCAAAGACCATCACTTTACTCTTCCCTACATTCACCTTTAAATTCCGTTTTTTCCACACTACTCATCCACCAAGCCTTGCAGTTCCCCTTCATCTTCACTTAACAACACAGTATCATCTGCAAACAACAGTACAGGAAGTTTCCAAACACTACCCTCTCTCACTAGGGCCACTCCAACATCCACTGCCCTACCTTGTACCTCTATTATTACCCCATCCATGTACAGATTGAAAAACAATGGAGACATGACACATCCCTGTTTCAACCCAACCTTCAAAGAGAAAAAATTACTCAGTTCACCATCCACACGCACTGCAGCCATAGCACCCTCATACATACTCTTCACAGCATTGAACAACTTCCCATCTACTCCATATATTGTTAATATTTTCCACAATCCTTGTCTATCCGCCCTATCATATGCTTTCTCCAAATCCATGAAGGCCATATACAACTTCACTCCCATCTCTAGAAACTTTTTCACTAAAGCTCTAAGAATGAATTTCTGATCTACACAACCTCTTCCCTTCCTAAAGCCTCCCTGTTCTTCTCCAACTAATTCCTCTATTATTTCCCTAATTCTGTGAATAAGTATCCTACCATACACTTTTCCTATTACACTAAGAAGACAAATACCCCTATGACTGTCACACACTTCTTTTTTCCCCTTTTCCTTTATACAAGGGAATTATTATACCTAACATCCAATCCTCCGGGACTCTACCTTCCTCCCACGCCAGTCTGCATATCTGGGTCTTCAAGTATAATTGATTATAGTATAAATACATTTTAATCTTCCATTTCAATTTATTGTCAATCATATGAAACTGTTGTGTGTAATAAAGTCTGTTATAATATGCATCATGAAAACAACAGCCATACTGGGGAAACATATTTAGTATATTAGATTGTCAAACAAATAAATTGAAGGGCATTCTTAACTTCGTATATAAATTCATACGATGGAATGAGAAAATAATTCCACAGAGGTTATACTCAAGAATTACAAAATAATTTAAAAGCCTACATTATGTTTAAGTATAAAATTCATTCCGTAGAGTCGACATCTTGCTCAGTAACTCGTGTTTCTAAATGACAGTACTTTCAGTCATCACACTGTCACATTTCAGTGAGTGTCCTTTCCAATACAATGGAACCTATACAACAGTCAAAGCAAAACTTTAGCGGCCAGTGTACCAAAGATAATGTACATAAAATGCTAACATCATCAGGTACACGAACTGCCGTAGCAGTTCGAGGAGCTTAATCACCTTGAGGAAGATGTCAGTGGGGTCACTGAGGTGGTGGAGGTAGTGGAGTAAGCAGGAGAGCAGAGAGGCAGCAGCGATGGTGGAAGCCAGGGTGAGGCACCATAACATAGCAGAGAAGGGGTACAAGATACTCCTCCAGTTGGGAATGGGAGGCGGTATGCGAAGGAGAATTCCAATGCTGTATCGCCAGTAGGGATAAACGAAGTCGAAGTCACTGAAACTGTCCGTGGTAAGCCAGAATGTACTGATCACTATGTCCTTATTATTATACATTATATCACCCAACATCCCATTCCAGGTTCCATTCTCCTTCAATCCCCAGTCAACTGTGTCGAAGAGGGTCATTTTATAAGTGAAGTTGTATTTATCACCAATGACCTGAAGCGCATCCGAGTTTCTGCCACCGCATTTACCGTCCTCTCCAAGGTACAAGTATGGTTCATCATAGCAGGAGACTGGTACCTTTAAAACCCGCCCACCAAAGTTCCTGAAACGATCAGGGAAGAGTGCGTGTCTGGTGTCGAATTTCTCTGGGCTCCACACTCCCAAAGGTGCCCTAGTGCTTGTAGGTAAACTGGTGTAGGCGATGAAGCTTTGACGTCCTGCTCGTTCTTGTGGCTGCAGCAACAAGATGAACTCCGAGCACTGGACGACAGGCTGAACAATTAGTGATGTGGTGTTGAGGTGTGGATTGAGACAAAAAAGGACGAGGTAACTGGGGTTCCAGTCTTTATTATCCGCCAGGAGGAGGAGGAAGGCGGTGGGGTCACGGTGGAAGATGATTATGGCGGTGAGATGGGACCCTTTGGTGTGGTGTGAGGGAGTGGAGGTGTGGAGGAGTGAGTACTGGGTGGCGAGGAAGACGGGCGTGAGGGAGGCTCCGGCCGCCGCCACCACCACCTGACTCACGTCAAGGAAATGCTGGCTGTGTTCGTCACTTACCATCAGGAGGTCATGCCCGCTCAATGGACCACTAACCAGTGACGACAGTGTCTGGGTAATCGAACTGTGACCATCTGTGTGGGAAAAGAGGGGACACACTGTACCTTCAGTTGCTAGCCAACTAGCTTTGATTTATGGTTACCACTCGAAAGTTTGCCAAGACAAAAATGGAGAAAAAACTTTAAGTAAATCGACCAGAAACTTTTCAGAAAAACTGGAAATAAACAATCAGACCTATCCAAACCTTAATTTGAATAAAAAAAAAAAAAAACACGTTGGCGTGCGTAATTCTTAGAGTGAAGTTTCTTAAGTCTATGTATAATATGACGAAGTCATTAAAAAATGTTAAACCAAATAGGGATGTATGGATAATGCAGAGCCAAAGTGTTGCCTTAATGTGCCATTTACCTACATGAAATATGCATCGTCTGAGATGGTTTGGCCATGTGGAGAGGATGGAAAATGAGATGTTAACTAAAACAATTGATGCAAATAACGTGGCGAGGGAAACGGAGGAAGGGATAGGGCATATACATACATATATATATATATATATATATATATATATATATATATATATATATATATGTGTATGTATGTGTGTGTGTGTGTGTGTGTGTGTGTGTGTGTGTGTGTGTGTGTGTGTGTGTGTGTGTGTGTGTGTGTGTGTGTGTGTGTGTGTGTGTGTGTGTGTGTGTGTGTGGAGATGTAGAAGTGAAAGCGGAAAGATATGTGATGGTGTGAAGGGTGTAAGTGGTAGATTCTTAACCGATGGGGATGAAGTAAGGACCAGATTTAAACAATATTTTGAAAGCGTAATGAATGGAAATAGACAGTGCAGAGCGGCTGTGCATATGATGGGTTTTGTGGATGTGCAGAGAAGGAATGCAGTACCAGGAGACGTGATACTCGCACAGGTGAAGAGTGCTGTGAAGCGGCTGAAAAATGGGAAAGCAGCTGGGGCTGATGAGGTGTATGCAGAGATGCTTAAGTGCAGCGGAGAGAGTGGAATGAAGTGCTTGTTGGAGATATGTAAGAAGGCATGGATGAGTGAAACTGTGCGTGAAGAGTGGAAAAAGGCAGTAATTGTACCCCTGTACAAAATAAGGTGAGCGGAGTGAGTGCAAGAGTTATCGTGGCATAAGTTACTGAGTAGTAGGGAAGATATTTAGAAGAAATATTATAGAGAAAGTAAAAAAGATATCATCAGTTGTAGTGAGTGATGAACAGGGGGGCTTTAGAAGTGGCAGAGGATGTGTGGATCAAATATTTGCAATGAGACAGATAGCAGAGAAGGCTTGTGAGAAAGACCATAAGGTGTTCATGGCATTCATGGATCTGGAGAAAGCATACGACAAAGTGGACCTAGGACTGTGGAAAGTTTTGCGCGTGTACGGTGTAGATGGTAAGCTGCTAGGTGCCGTCAAGAATTTTTATGATTAAAGTGAAGCATGTGTAAGGGTTTATGGACAACTAAGTGAATGGTTCACAGTCGGTGTGGGCGTGCGACAAGGTTGTGTGATGTCCCCATTGTTGTTCAATATATATATAGGGATGGGACGATCAGAGAAGTAAAAACACGAGTAATGGAGAGATGGATGGCATTGGTAATGAATGGTGATGGCTGGAATATCTCAAATCTGTTGTATGCTGATGATGCACTACTGAAGAGAGAAACCTGTACTGTACACAGGAAAAATCATCCAACATATTACCAAGATGCCGGGAATCGAACCCGGAACTCTCAGGTGAGAGCTAAGCAGCCTACTACTACACGACGACCAAGTAAAAGTTAACTCATATTGTCACAATCTTGCAACCAATGTCCCTCTGCCCCCATTGTGGGCCTGAAGAGGATGAGTTAACCCCCTGGCACTCGGGCAAGTAGATGCTTTTAATTTATCCCAGGTATTTACGGCAATTTAGAATGAAGAGAGAAACCTGTACTGTACACAGGAAAAATCATCAAATATATTGCCAATATCCTGGGAATCGAACCCGAGACTCTCAGGTGAGAGCCATGCAAGCATACCACTACACCACGACCAGGTAAGAGTTAACTTACATTATTACTATCTTCTTCCCGGTCGTGGTGTAGTGGTATGCTGCCTGGCTCTCACCTGAGAGTCCCGAGTTCGATTCCCGGCATATTGGTAATATGTTGGATGATTTTTCCTGTGTACAGTACAGGTTTTTCTCTTAATTCTGACTTGCCCTAAGTTTCTTTTTGTGTGTGTGTGTGTGTGTGTGTGTGTGGAAGAAGGAACCAAGGGCCGCAAGCCCGTAAAATTGCTCCTTCCAAGAGAAAAACAAAATACAAAAGAGAGCCAAATTCAATATCCGATCATTTTAAGATGCCTGGACACACTGCACTTGAAAGACTGAAGGAAGCAGGAAATACAGACAGAGGGAGACAGTTCCAGAGGTGACCTGTTGCATAAATGAAGGATTGGGAGTAACAGTTAACTCTTGGATTACAGAGTTGGACAGAAAAGGGATGAAAATTTGCTGCTAGACGGGTGCTACGAGCCCGTCGTAGTGGTGGAGGAATGCATGCAGACAGTTCATAGGAGCAGTGACCATTGAAGCAGCGACAGAAACAAGATAAAGATGCAACAGTGCGGCGAAGATACAGAGGTTGAAGGGAGTCAGTAAGAGGAGGAGAGTTAATGAGACGAAAAACCTTTGACTCCACCCTATTAAGAAGAACTGTATGTGGGAGCCTCCCCACACATAAGAGTTGTACCCCACACAGGGGCGGATAAAATCCCTGTATAGAGTCAATAATTGTGCAGGGGTGAGGAAGGAATGGAGTCGGTTTAGCATACCTAATCTCTTGGAAGCAGATTTTACAGGAGATGTACTCTGATCTTTCCAAGATAAGTCCCGAGTAAATGAAATCCCAAGCATGTTCAAGGAAGATGCAGGATTAAGCTGAATATAATTAAACATTAGTGGGTATACCTGTGGAAAATTTTGTCGGGTTGATAGGTGTAAGAACTGACTCATTCATTAAAAAAAAAACAGATTATTTTTACCCCAGTCTGAGATACGAGCCAAGTCAGACATTAAGTGTGCCATAGCCTCATCCCTTGTTTGTCGAAGTAACTGCTGAGATGGACATTGCGGGAACCGAATGCAAAGATAATGGGTGGAGTCATCAGCGTATGAGTGGATAGGGTTAGGTGTACAGCTCAGAAGGTCATTGATGAATAAAAGAAAGAGAGTTGGTGATAGGGCAGAGCCCTGGGGAACACCACTGTTGATAGATGTAGGAGAAGAACGATGGCCGTCTACTACAGCGGCTATAGAACGACCAGAAGGGAAGCTAGAGGTCAAGGCACAGATTGAAGGATAGAAACAGTAAGAGGGCAGTTTGGAAATTAAAGATTTATGCCAGACTCGATCGAAAGTCTTTGAGATGACAAGTGCAATGGCTAAACTTTCGCCAAAGGCCCGAAAGGAGGATGACCAGGAGTCTGAAAGGTAGGTGAGAAGATCACCAGTGAAGCATCCCTGACGGAACCCATACTGACGATCAGAAAGAAGGTTATGATGGGAAAGATGCTTTAAAAATTTTCTATTAAGAATTGACTCGAAAAGTTTTGAGATACACGATGTTAAACCTATTGGACGATAGTTAGAGGGTCGGGAATGGTCATCCTTCTTTGGGACTGGCTGAATGAGAGCAAACTTCCAGCAAGAAGGAAAGGTACAAGTTGACAGATAAAGGCGAAAGAGTTTGCTTAGGCAGAATGTAAGCACAGAAGCACAGTTCTTGAGAACAACAGAAGGGACTCCATCAGGCCCATATGCCTTTTTAGTATTCAGGCCTGTGATGGCAGAAAATACATCAACTGAAGAAATTTTAATGTCACCCATGAGGAAGTCAGAGGGGGGAAGTGATGGAGGAACAGCACCAGAATCGTCTAACGTGGAATTGGAGGAGAAAGTCTGAGCGAAGAGATCTGCTTTATCAGTAGAAGAAGCAGCTACAGAGCCATCAGAGTAGAAAAGAGGAGGGAAGGATGATGAGGTAAAGGTGTTAGAACGGTTTTTGGCAAGGTGCCAGAAGGAGCGGGAAGAATTCGAGTTAGAGAGTTGAGAGCATTTAGTATGGATGAAATTATTTTTAGCAGAGCAAAGAACAGACTTAGCACGATTCCGGGCAGAAATATATAAAAGATGTGATTCAGAGGTGGGTTGGCTCCGGTACTTTTTATAGGTCCTCTCCTTGTTGCGGATAGCATTAGAACAAGCGTGATTAAACCAAGGCTTTCTTGCATTAGTCAAAGTATATGCTTCCATGCCCGAGAGAATAACATCAGTAATGCACAAGGCACACCCAGATGGCTCCCGGCCATGGAAGCAAAAATGATTCCAGGGAAAATCAAAGAAGTACTGCCTAAGGGCCTCCCAGTCCGCAGCTCCAAAGTGCCACAGATGACGTTTCTTTGGAGGGTCCGCAGGCTGTACCAGGGCGATAGGACAGGTTAAGGTGATAAGGTTGTGATCAGAGAAGCCCAACGGAGAGAAAAGATTAACAGTGTAAGTAGAAGGATTAGTTGTAAGGAAGAGGTCAAGTGTGTTGGAGCTCTCTCCAAGGCAGCCAGGGATACGGTAGGGTGCTGTACAAGCTGCTCTAGGTCATTAAGGATAGAAAAGGTGTAGGCTTGTTCACCAGGTGGATCAGTGAAAGGAGAGGAGAGCCAAAGGTGGTGGTGAACATTGAAATCTCCTACAATGGAGATTTCAGAGAAAAGAGAAATGGATAGAATGCGTTCCATCGTAGAAGTAAGACAGTCAAAGAATTTTTGATAGTAGAAATAGGAGACAAGTAAACAGTGCAGATATATTTAGTCAGAGAATGACAGGAAAGCCGAAGCCAGAGTGTAGAGAATTCAGGAGAATCAAGTTCAGGAACATGATAGCAAGATAAGTTGTTGCGAATATATACACAACAGACACCTTTGGCTTTGAAATGAGTATAGAGAAAGTAGGAGGTTACAGAAAAGGGTCTGCTGTCAGTTGGCTCAGACAGCTGAGTCTCAGTTAGAAAAAGTAAGTGAGGTTTAGAGAAGGAGAGATGGAGCTCAACAGAGCGAAAGTTAGAGGAAAGGCCGCGAATGTTGCAGAAATGAAGAAGAAAAGAGTCAGACAGTGGTTCCAGGCATCTCGAGTCGTCACTGGGAGAGGGGCGGATGGTGGGGGCAATTATGGTCCCCCCTCTGGGGACTCCGAGACCACGTGTTTTGCTGCCATGACTTTTGTCTTTTTTAATTTTGGAAAAGGAAGTGTTGTGTGTTCTGTGCATGTAGTTTGGTGTTCATAGTTAGAGAAACTTGTATTGGAGAGCATGCTGGCCTACTCTCTGTGTTACCGAGACAGTGAAAAAGTTCAGCAAAGGGGGATGGTCGGGACCTAGTCCGTAGGGCTGATGAAACGGGAGCTCCAGCTCTCCTTGTCATCAGCTTTCTATCCACCTTGGGAGTACTGCCCTGCTCGAATGGTGCTACAGTCTACTCCTACAGTGCTTGGGATAGATTAAAAGCATCTACTTGACCGAGTGCCAGGGGGTTAACTCATCCTCTTGAGGCCCACTGTAGGGGCGGAGGGACACTGGTTGCAAGACTGTGACAATGTAAGATAACTTTTACCTGGTCGTGGTGTAGTAGTATGCTGCCTGGCTCTCACCTGAGAGTCCCGGGTTCGATTCCCGGCATATTGGTAATATGGTGGATGATTTTTCCTGTGTACAGTACAAGTTTCTCTCTTCTTTCTGAGTTACCATAAGTGCTTGGGATAGATTAACAGCATCTACTTGCCCGAGTGCCAGGGGGTTAACTCATCCTTTTCAGGCCCACAGTGGAGGTGGAGGGACATTGGTTGCAAGATTGCGACAATGTTAGTTAACTTTTACCTGGTCTTGGTGTAGTGGTATGCTGCCTGGTTCTCACGTGAGAGTCACGGGTTCGATTCCCGGCATATTGGTAATATATTGGATGATGCACTACTGTTTCTATGTACCAGACAAGAACTTGGTAGGCTAGTGCAGAGTTTTGCTGATGCCTGTGAGCATTGTGCCTTGAGGGTAAATGCAGAAAAAAGTAAAATGATGGTTATTGAGAGAGAAGGTGACTCCCAGTGCGATATTACAATGAATAGAGAGAGAATGGAATAGGTGAGAGAGTTCAAATACCTGGGTACAGTGATAGAAGTGAGAGGAAAATGTGGAAAAGTTGACAGTAGAGTGACACAGGGAAGAAAGGTGGCTGGTGCAGTGAAGGCCTTGATAAGAAACAGAGGTTTGAGTGTTGCAGCTGCATGAGGCTTACATGACGGAGTCTTAGTGTCAACTTTAACATATGGATATGGGACTATGGTGTGGCATGAAAATGAAAAGTCAAGAGTAAGAGCAGTGGAGATGGGACTGCTGAGGAATGTATGTGGAGGACAGAGGGTGGATAGGATATGAAATAATGTGATTCGTGAAATATGTGGAGTAAGGAAGTCTGTGGACACCAAAATCGAAGAGAGTGTACTGAGATGGTATGGTCATGTGGAGAGAATGGATAACAATAGAGTGGTGAATAAGGTATATCTGAGCCAAGTTGAAGGAGGGATGAGGCGAAGTAGGCCAAGGAGAAGGTGGAGAGATATGGTGGATGAGTGTGTGAGGAAGAGTGGTTTGGAAGTCGGTGAAGCTAGGGAACTGACAAGAGATTGAGCTGGCTGGATGAATGTTGTGAGGAGAAGTGCATGATCAGGGATTTGGCACCCCTTTTTAACGTTGCAGCGTCCGGACTGACTCAATCTGATACGTTTATGTGAAGCTACAGAACGTGATGAAAGTTTTTGGCGTATCCGATGAACCAATGTTTCCGGGGGCTTGAACGGTGGGTGAATGGAAGCGTGTCACATTGGACTGGGCAAATTTGGGTTGTCTGGACATTGCTACTCCTCACCCTGCCCTAGTGTGGGAAAGGAGGTCCGGATAATGATGATTATATATATATATAAATATATATATATATATATATATAGATAGATAGATAGATATAGATATATATAGATATAGATAGATATATATTTATTGTTACGGAACAGAGAAAGATAATGTACACTTTAAGTGAAACTACTAAAAATCACTACTGTCCCGTAAAGTTCCAGGTTCAAAACAAAAGAGTTAGGTAAAATTACAAGTTAAAGTTTAATGCTCAAACTAACAACAAAACATTCAGGACTCATAAGGATAATGTAATGGTAAAAAACAGGTTAAATATATTGTTAACTGCAATAGCCTCTATTAACACGAAATTAGCAAGAGTAAATTTACTTAAGTCAGCCCTGATAAAATGAAAATACACTGGGTAATGCTCAGTTAATGCAAGATAAATTATTACAGATACAAAATATTATTAATGATGACTGACATAAAAACAAATAAATCACAAAGACTTACTAGGCCAAAGAATTAACACCTTATGCTACACAGTACAAGAAAAAATGCAACAACAGTTATATTCAAATTACACAGCTGCTAGATGGTTGGAGATTTCCTCAACTCTCACGATAATAACTGTACAGGGGAGGACAGAGATGTGAACAAAATGAGGAGTAGATCTAAGTGGCAATGATGCAGAGACTGAGCTCATTATATAGGGGCCAGCAGAGCTTGATACAACTTGTAAGAAGTACGCGCAAATGAAGCCATGGGGACAAAGAGTTGACAATCCCACTCTTAACAACAGAAAGAACGACTTACTCTACTATAACGGTAGAAGGGGGGGACTGAGGCAGAACACGCTCGTGATCAAACAGGCAGCACACTGTACGTTAGAATTACACAAAGGATGATGAAATCATAGGCTATGTAACACCTCCCCACATAGAAAAAGAAATTTACAAAGGAAATATTTTATTACTCTAAAACAATCTGTCTAAAGTCTAGATAAGCAATCTGCAATAACATTTTCTTTCCCCTTGACATGTTGTATGTCTAATGAATACTCCTGAAGAAGTAGACTCCATCTTGTCAATCTCTGATTTTTATCTTTAAACTTACTAAGGAATTTCAGTGGGTTATGATCGGTATAAATGACTATGGGGTCAAAACCAGAACACAAATAAAATGGAAAATGCTGTAAACACAAAATCAAGGCCAAAAGCTCTTTTTCAATAGTTGAGTAGTTCTTTTGAGGTGGAGTGAACTTCTTACTGTAATAAGATACAGGGTGTTCAATACCCTGATCATCCTCTTGCAGCAAAACAGCCCCAGCTCCTGTATCACTTGCATCAACAGCCATCTTAAAAGGCTTAGCAAAATTTGGAGTAGCGAGCACTGGCTGACTTAATAGGATGGCTTTAAGTTTGTTGAAAGAGGATTCACAGTTATCGGTCCAGACAAATTTAACTCCCTTTTTCAGTAGGTCTGTAAGTGGTGATACAAGAATAGAAAAGTTAAGAACAAATCTCCGGTAATAACCTACCATTCCCAAAAATCTTTGTAGCTCTTTCCTACTTTTAGGTCTGGGAAGATCACTTATAACCTGAACCTTAGCTCCTGGTGGTGCAACATGTCCATAACCAATTACGTACCCAAGGTACTGAACTTTAGCTTGACCAAACTCACACTTTGATAAATTAGCTACAAGATTAGCCTGAACTAAACGCTCAAGAAATTTACTGGCATGGCATTGGTGATCTTTCCAGTTGTCACTGAAGATTAATACATCATCAATATAAACAACACACCCTGCCAAACCCTCTGTTACAACATTCATGAGCTTCTGAAATGTGGCTGGTGCATTCTTCATACCATATGGCATTACCGAACACGCAAAAGTCTTTCCTAGTGTTATAAAACATGAGATCTCCCTAGCACGTTCAGTCATAGGTACTTGCCAGTATCCCTTTAACAAATCAAATTTACTTATGTACCTAGCCTTTCCGATCTTGTCTATGCAATCTTAAACACGAGGGAGAGGGTAAGTGTCTGTTTTAGTTATCTGATTAACACGTCTGTAGTCAATGCAAAGCCGCTGTGACCCACCTGGCTTAGGGACTAAAGTGACAGGAGAACTCCACTCTCTCTGACAGGGCTCAATCATCTTGTGGTCCAACAGGTAGCCAAGCTTCTTCTGGATGAGAGGAACTTTCACTGGGTTCACACGGTAAGAAGGAAGTTTAATTGGCTTTGCGTCTCCAACATCGACATCATGCATCAACACAGTGGTTCTTCCTGGAGTGGCACGGAACACTTGCGGGCACTCCTGCAGTAATGCCGGAAACTCCTGCCTTTCCTCGGGAGGTAGATGAGAAAGCTTAGTCTGGAGATCATTCATGATATCAGGATTCTTCCCCAAACTATCACTCAGGCTCATACTGCATGGGAGAGCTTCACTTGCAGACTCGGGTGGAACAGCTACAGTGCAGACTGGGTTATTTTCGTCCCGCCTGTGATATAACTTTAGCATGTTGATGAGACAAAGTTGCTTGCTCTTTCTACGATCTGGTGTGGCGATGACATAGTTGACATCACTGAGTTTCTTCTCCACGAAATAAGGACCACTAAACTTGGCTTGAAGACGTTGCCCATGAACCGGTAGCAGAATCAAAACCTGATCTCCTGGCTGAAAGTGGCGTAACCTGGACTTCTTATCATACCAAGTCTTCATCTTCTCCTGAGCAGCTCCTAAGTTCTCTCTCACCAGCTGTAAAGCAGTGGACAGCCGTTCTTTGAACTTCATCACATACTCCAGCAGGTTGACGTCATCTTCCTCTGACAGCCAGCATTCCTTGAGTAGCTTAAGGGGTCCTCTTACTTCATGGCCAAACAGTAGTTCAAAAGGTGAGAAGCCCAGTGATTCATTTGGAGATTCTCCTGCGGCAAACACAACGAATGGAAGACCTTTATCCCAGTCTTTCTGATGTTCCAAACAGTATTTCTTGAGCATCGATTTGAGTGTTTGATGATATGTCTCCAATGCTCCTTGGGTCTGGGGATGGTAAGCTGATGACGTGATCTGGGTGATGCCCAACTCTTTCAGAGACTGCTTGAAAACGTTTGACATGAAATTACTTCCCCGGTCTGACTGTACCTCCTTGGGCGGACCAAACTTTGTGAAGAACCCTAGCATTTCCTTAACCACGTTCTTTGCTGAGATATTTCTAAGTGGAATGGCTTCAGGATAACGAGTAGCCATATCAATCAGGGTCAACACATAAGAAAATCCTGAAGAAGTCTTAGGAAGAGGGCCCACAATATCCACCAACACACGGGTGAAAGGCGCCTCAAAAGGAGGAATGGGAACTAGAGATGCAACCTTTTCGGTCTGATTACACTTCCCCACAACTTGACAGGTGTGACAAGACTTACAATACCAGGAAACATCCCTGAAGATACCTGGCCAGTAGAAGTGTTTCAAAATGCGTGCCACAGTCTTCCTCACTCCAAGGTGTCTTGCCAAACTGGAATCATGAGCCACTCTAATGATATCCTGCCTACAAACACGAGGGATGACAACTTGATGTACAACCTCCCATTCACAGTCGGCTGATGCTGTTGGGGGTCTCCACTTCCTCATAAGCACTCCTGACTTTACATAATAACAAGTAGAAGCACCGGCTGACTCTTCTTCACTGTAAGCAGAGTTAGCTAGACCTTTCAACTGAGGGTCAGCAACCTGCAACTCAACCAACTCTTGACGAGACAAATTATCAACACTACGGGGTACTGCCTCATCTGGTGAGTGGTCCAAATTAGCAAGAAAAGTGTCAGCTAGGATAACATCATCATCATCATTATCCTCTAAATCACCAGTAACTTTAGACTTAGCCCTAGTGACAGCACATGCAGGGAACACATCAGGGACATCACAATCCTGGGTCGCAGCCACTGGCTCACTAGACAACTGAGGAGCTGGACACACTTGACTTCCACCAATATCATTTCCAAGTAAGAAAGTTACACCTGACACTGGGAGTGTCTCAACCAACCCAACTATAACGGAACCATTAACAAAACTAGACTCTAAATTCACTCTGCACAGAGGGACAGAGAAGTAATTATTCCCTACACCCTGCAAGATTACAGTTTCATCAGAGGAATTAACATTAGAGCCTAGAACACTGGTCAGGATAAGGGATTGGCAAGCATCTGTATCACGATATATTTTAACTGATTTCCTGTCATTACTGTCCAGAGAACTGACAAAACCATCAGACAGGAAATTAGCACATGAACTCTTGAGAGTGTCACCCACGTTACTGCTCAAAAGAGGAGCTCCATCATGAGAATTTAAGTTACCCCTCAAAGCAGGTTCAGTTAACTCAGTTAAAGAATCCTGGGAACTCTCAAGGGTGGACTCTAGACCAATTGACTGAATATTTAAAGACTCCTTTTTGTTCACATCACGCTGTCTCCTGAAACATCTCTCCGTAGTATGACCAAGCTTACTACAATAAGTACATTTACTTTTCTGAAATCTAGAGGTGGAGCTGGTATTTACTTCCTGAGAAACATCATCTTTATTCTCTTTCCTGCTACCTGTACTCTGAGTAGAGGCAACGTACTTACTCTCAGCTTTCCTTTTTTCTTTCGAATATCTCTTGTGAGTGAGAACATATTCATCAGCTAAAACTGCAGCATCAGACAAATTATTTATTCTTTTCTCATCAAGATATAGGCTTACATCTTTATAAATACACCTCTTGAAGTCCTCCAGCAAAATCATCTGCTTAAATTTACCAAAATCAGAATCCACATTCTTAGAATTTAACCACTGCTCTAACAGATCTTCTTTGATTTTTGCATACTCAACATGGTATTGCTTATCTTGCTTATAAGTTGTCCTAAATTTTACTCTATAGGCTTCAGGAACAAGCTCATAGGCCTTAAGAATCAAGCTCTTAACTACATCATAATTATCATATTGATCCTGATGCAAAGATGCATCAGTTACTTGAGCTTTATCGGTGAGAACAGTTTGAAGGAGTACTGGCCAATACCTTTTGGGCCAATTAAAACCTGTAGCTACCCTCTCAAACAACTGAAAATACTTTGTTAAATCAGATTCATTAAAAGGAGGGACAAGTTTAACATTTTTAGCCACATCAAAATCATCAGAGCTAGATAATCCAGTTCCACCTTGTTTCATGCGATACTCATGGTCTGCCTGAATCCTGGCAAGTTCAACTTGTGCGTGTATCTGTGCCTCCTGAATACGAGCCTCCGCCTCCTTAGCACGAGACTCCTGCAAGGCTAGCTGTAACTTAGCTAATTCAATCTGCGTTTGCTCATTTGCAGGAGTTACATTAAACAAGCTTTCATTAATCATGTCAACAATTTGATCTTTAGAATGATGAGAGCGAACAGCAATTCCCAATTGTTGAACAACAAGCTTAAGTTCATTCTTTGTTCAGTTTTCTACATCACACACTGTTTGCACATTTGACAAAATATCTTTGGCTTCATCAACTGTAGAAATAGTAGACATCATGAATAAATCACAGTCACAAAATATCAAACAATATCCTTATGATAATATCCTGAATATCCTGATAAGAGGTCGCCAAATTTATGTTACGGAACAGAGAAAGATAATGTACACTTTAAGTGAGACTACTAAAAATCACTACTGTCCCGTAAAGTTCCAGGTTCAAAACAAAAGAGTTAGGTAAAATTACAAGTTAAAGTTTAATGCTCAAACTAACAACAAAACATTCAGGACTCATAAGGATAATGTAATGGCAAAAAACAGGTTAAATATATTGTTAACTGCAATAGCCTCTATTTACACGAAATTAGCAAGAGTAAATTTACCTAAGTCAGCCCTGATGAAATGAAAATACACTGGGTAATGCTCAGTTAATGCAAGATAAATTATTGCAGATACAAAATATTATTAATGATGACTGACATAAAAACAAATAAATCACAAAGACTTACTAGGCCAAAGAATTAACACCTTATGCTACACAGTACAAGAAAAAATGCAACAACAGTTATACTCAAATTACACAGCTGCTAGATGGTTGGAGACTTCCTGAGCACTCACGATAATAACTGTACAGGGGAGGACGGAGATGTGAACAAAATGAGGAGTAGATCTAAGTGGCAATGATGCAGAGACTGAGCTCATTATATAGGGGCCAGCAGAGCTTGATACAACTTGTAAGAAGGACGTGCAAATGAAGCCATGGGGACAAAGAGTTGACAATCCCGCTCTTAACAACAGAAAGAACGACTTACTGTACTATAACGGTAGAAGGGGGGGACTGAGGCAGAACACGCTCGTGATCAAACAGGCAGCACACTGTACGTTAGAATTACACAAAGGATGATGAAATCATAGGCTATGTAACAATACATATATATATATAAATAAATATATATATATATATATATATATATATATATATATATATATATATATATATATATATATATATATATCTATACCTAGGCTGCTTCCCCCGCGGAAAGTGAGGTAGCCGAGACAGGACGACACACTCCCCATTTACTCATCCATTCAAACACATTCATTCGCATCTTAGCCCCAAAGTGGAGAACCGACAGATCCTCACTGCACCACACCGCACAAGGGTTAACTGCACAATCCAATCAGTGACATCTGCAGCAGGGCCCTACAGCAGAGCTGGTTTACCCCTGCCACATCATAACAGACCCATCCCCTTACCCGCACCTGACCTGACCAGCTCATCAGACCAAATGTGGGAGAGTATCCCCTCAGGGCTGCATCATCATTTATTCATTCACAATTTCTCTCCATTTATTTCTGTCATGCACAGCCACTCTTCTGTGTTCAACAGACATCCCTCTCTCATCCAGCGCTCTCTTCACATTGTCCATCCATCCTATTCGTGGTCTTCCTCTCAGCCTTACACTTCTCACATCAGTTCTAGTTATCTTTCTCACCAATCGGTCATTATCCATTCTCTCCATATGGCCAAACCCAGCGCAACACCCTCTGCTCAACTCTACCAGCCATCTCCCGAACAACTTCAGTTCTCCTTCGCACATCATCATTTCGCACTCGATCCATACGAGTCACTCCATACATACTCCTCAGACACCTCATCTCCATTACATTCAAACTTTTCCTCTCTGCTACACCCATATTCCAAGTTTCAGCCCCATATAACACAGTCGGTACCACAACACCCTCATACAGCCTTCTCTATACATCCATTCTAAGCGAACAACATCTAAACACTTTTTTCATTCCTCCGACCACATTTCCTACTTCATTTATTCTAAACTTCACTTCTGCATCTATTCTTCCATCCACAGCAACATGTGACCGTAGATATTTAAAACACTCTACCTCCTCAAGCAACTCACCATTCAAAACTATATTCATCCCCCTACCATCTACCAACCTCGTACACTTCATCACTTTACTCTTATTCTCATTTACTTTCAATTTCCTCCTTTCACACACCCTTCCAAACTCCTCTACCAACTGTCTCAATCTCTCCTCTGAATCAGCCACCAGTGCAGTATCATCTGCAAACAGCAGCGGTTTCAGATTCCACTCTCCACCATCAACATTCACCAAACTCAGACCTCCACCTAAAACTCATGCATTCACCTCCCTTACAACACCAGCCATGTAAATATTAAACAACCGAGGCGACATCACACATCCCTGTCGCAGCCCCACTCTCACGGGAAACCAATCACTCACAGCATTTACCACTCTTACACACGCTCTACTATTTACATAAAAACTTTTCACCCCTTTTCGTAACCTACCATCAAGTCCATACAATCTTAAAACAGTCCACAAAATCTTAAAACAGTCCACAAAGCCTCCCTATCAATTCTATCATACGCTTTCTCTAAATCTATGAATGCCCAAAACACATCCTTGCCTTTCGCTAAATACTTTTCATACACTTGTCTCACAGCAAACACCTGATCCACGCATCCCCTCCCTTTCCTAAAGCCACACTATTCATCACCAATCACTTCCTCCGTACCCTGTCTAACTCTCATAATTAACACTCTGCCATAAACCTTACCTACAACACTCAACAGACTTAAACCCCTAAAACTAGTACATTCATATTTATCACCCCTGCCTTTATACAACGGGACCACACAAGCACTTGCCCAGTCAACTGGCACCATACCTTTCACAAAGCATACATTCAACAATCTTACTAACCAGTCAACAATAGTAACTCCACCACCCTTCAGGCATTCCAAGCACACCCATCCATACCTGCAGCTTTCCCTGTTTTCATCTCCTTTACTGCCTTCTCCACTTCCTCCTTCGTGATCAAAGAATCATTCAACTCTCCCAACATATTTATTCCTTGCACCCTTCCATCCGCCACAACCTCACCCACCCTTTCCTTCTCGACATTTAACAATCTTTCAAAATACTCTATCCATCTCTTCCTTACTGCATCCATCTCAATTAACATCCTTCCATCCTCTGCTTTTACTCGTTCTTCCTTCCCAGACTCTCCCTTTCGCACCCTTTTCACCTCCTTCCAAAACATTTTCTTATTCTGTTGAAAATTCTCTGTCAGCCGCCTACCTCACCTCTCATTTGCTGCCACTTTAGCATCACGCACAGCCCTTCTCGCCCTATTCCTCTTTTCCTTATACCTTCCATATGACATCTCATCCTTCCTCTGCAGCCACACTTCATATGCACGTCTCTTCTCAACCACAGCCATACTTACTTCCTCGCACCACCATTCACTTCCTTTTCTTACACCACCACCCACACGTCTCACACCACACACCTCTTCTGCATGCCCCACCACAGCACTCTTAAACAACTGCCATTCCTCCTCCACACTGCAATTTTCCTGATCTTTCACTGCGTTCCTCTCATCTTTCAATTTCTCCTGATACTCTATCTTTTTCTCTCTTTTATCCAACTCACTCACTTTCAAAACCTCCCTGTCACACCTAATCCTCCTAGCTCTCACCCATCTCTTACCTACTCTTAACCTTCCCTCCACCAGGTAGTGGTCAGACATACCTCCACCCTCCCCTCTCAGAACTCTCACATCCAACAATCTTCCTATTACATTCCTAGACGCAACCACATAGTCCATTAAAGCTCTATCAACAACCCTTCCACCCTCCTGTTTCACTTATGTATACTTATAAATATCTTTCTCCTCAAACAGCGTATTTCCAATCACCATCTCTCACTCAACACACATCCCTATCATTTGTTCCCCATTTTCATTTCTTCCAAGCACACCATCATGCATACCAACTACACCTTCAACTGCTACATTTCCCACTCTAGCATTCAGATCTCCCATCATTACCACATTCACATTCACTCCAAAACTCTGCATACACTCATCAACATCATTCCAGAGGAACTCCCTCTCTTCTTCATCTCATTCACTACCAGGCCCATATGCACTCACAAACACCCACAACTCACGTTCAAATTTCGCTTTCACCCACATCAGTCTCGATGACACCTCCTTCCATCCAATCACACACTGCTTCTCTTCCCCTTCTCTTCCCCTTCCTGTATCAGCACCTGACAATCTTCCATTCACACTTCCAAACATAGACTCACCCTTCCCTTTCACCTTCGTTTCACTCAAAGCCAACACATCCAACTTTCTTCTCACAAACATTCTCCCAATCTCCTCCATTTTTGCCTCAATCGTACTACATCCACGCACATTCATAGACCCACTCTTCAGGGTACGGGGATAACTCCATCCCCCATCCCTTTCTCTGACCTGTCTCTTTTTAGGAACTAAAAAACAGAGGAGGGGGTCACTAGTTCCCTCATCCCGCCCCTTTTAGTCGCCTTTTACGACACGCAGGGAATACGGTGGCAGTATTCTTCCTAACACAATCTGGCCGCAGAGTAGTAGTACCACCCCATAGTGCGGCCAGATTGTATATATATGTACACACACACACACATACACACACTCACACACACACACACACACACACACACTCACACACACACACACACACACACACACACACACACACACACACACACACACACACACACACACACACACACACACACACACACACACACACATATATATATATATATATATATATATATATATATATATATATATATATATATATATATATATATATATATATATATATATATATATATTGTAACGGAACAGAGAATGATAATGTACACTTTAAGTGAGAATACTAAAAATCACCACTGTCCCGTAAAGTTCCAGGTTCAAAACAAAAGAGTTAGGTAAAATTACAAGTTAAAGTTTAATGCTCAAACTAACAACAAAACATTCAGGACTCATAAGGATAATGTAATGGCAAAAAACAGGTTAAATATATGGTTAACTGCAATAGCCTCTATTAACACGAAATTAGCAAGAGTAAATTTATCTAAGTCAGCCCTGATAAAATGAGAAACCGGATAATACTCAGTGAATGCAAGATATATAATTACAGATACAAAATATTATCAAAAATGACTGACAAAAACACATTAATCACAAAAAACCTCACTAGGCCTACAAATCAACACATTATGCTATACAGTACAAGGAAAAAATGCAATAACAGTTATAATCAAATTACACAACTGCTAGATGGTTGGAGACTTCCTGAGCACTCACAATAATAACAACTGTACAGGGGAGGACAGAGATGTGAGCAAAATGAGTAGATCTAAGTGGCAATTAATGTAGAGACTGAGCTCATTATATAGGGGCCGGCAGAGCTTCATACAACTTGTAAGAAGGACGCGCAAATGAAGCCATGGGGACAAAGAGATGACAATCCCGCACTGAACAACAGAAAGAACGACTTACTCTACTATAACGGTAAAAAGAGGGAGTGAGGTAGAACACGCTCGTGATCAAACAGGCAGCACACTGTACGTTAGAATTACACAAAGGATGATGAAATCATAGGCTATGTAACACCTCCCCACAAAGAAAAAGAAATTTACAAAGGAAAATTCTTATTACTCTAAAACAATCTGTCTAAAGTCTAGATAAGCAATCTGCAATAACATTTTCTTTCCCCTTGACATGTTATATGTCTAATGAATACTCCTGAAGAAGTAGACTCCATCTTGTCAATCTCTGATTTTTATCTTTAAACTTACTAAGGAAAATCAGTGGGTTATGATCGGTATAAATGACTATGGGGTCAAAACCAGAACACAAATAAAATGAAAAATGCTGTAAACACAAAATCAAGGCCAAAAGCTTTTTTCAATAGTTGAGTAGTTCTTTTGAGGTGGAGTGAACTTCTTACTGTAATAAGATACAGGGTGTTCAATACCCTAATCATCCTCTTGCAGCAAAACAGTCCCAGCTCCTGTATCACTTGCGTCAACAGCCATCTTAAAAGGCTTAGCAAAATTTGGAGTAGCGAGCACTGGCTGACTTAATAGGATGGCTTTAAGTTTGTTGAAAGAGGATTCACAGTTATCGGTCCAGACAAATTTAACTCCCTTTTTCAGTAGGTCTGTAAGTGGTGATACAAGAATTGAAAAGTTAAGAACAAATCTCCGGTAATAATCTACCATTCCCCAAAATCTTTGTAGCTCTTTCCTACTTTTAGGTCTGGGAAGATCACTTATAACCTGAACCATAGCTCCTGGTGGTGCAACATGTCCATCACCAATTACGTACCCAAGGTACTGAACTTTAGCTTGACCAAACTCACACTTTGATAGATTAGCTACAAGATTAGCCTGAACTAAACGCTCAAGAAATTTACTGACATGGCATAGGTGATCTTTCCAGTTGTCACTGAAGATTAATACATCATCAATATAAACAACACACCCTGCCAAACCCTCTGTTACAACATTCATGAGCTTCTGAAATGTGGCTGATGCTTTCTTCATACCATATGGCATTACAGAACATGCAAAAGTCTTTCCTAGTGTTATAAAACATGAGATCTCCCTAGCACGTTCAGTCATAGGTACTTGCCAGTATCCCTTTAACAAATCAAACTTACTTATGTACCTAGCCTTTCCGATCTTGTCTATGCAATCTTCCACGCGAGGGAGAGGGTAAGTGTCTGTTTTGGTTATCTGATTAACACGTCTGTAGTCGATGCAAAGCCGCTGTGACCCACCTGGCTTAGGGACTAGAGTGACAGGAGAACTCCACTCGCTCTGGCAGGGCTCAATCATCTTGTGGTCCAACAGGTAGCCAAGCTTCTTCTGGATGAGAGGAACTTTCACTGGGTTCACACGGTAAGGAGGCAGTTTCATTGGCTTTGCGTCTCCAACATCAACATCATGCATCAACACAGTGGTTCCTCCTGGAGTGGCACGGAACACTTGGGGGTACTCCTGCAGTAATGCCGAAAACTCCTGCCTTTCCTCGGGAGCCAGATGAGAAACCTTAGCCTGGAGATCATTCATGATATCAGGATTCTTCCCCAAACTATCACTCAGGCTCATACTGCATGGGAGAGCTTAACTTGCAGACTTGGGTGGAACAGCTATAATGCAGACTGGGTTATTTTCGTCCTGCCTGTGATATAACTTTAGCATGTTGATGTGACAAAGTTGCTTGTTCTTTCTACGATCTGGTGTGGCGATGACATAGTTGACATCACTGAGTTTCTTCTCCACGAAATAAGGACCACTAAACTTGGCTTGAAGAGGTTGCCCATGAACCGGTAGCAGAATCAAAACCTGATCTCCTGGCTGAAAGTGGCGTAACCTGGACTTCTTATCATACCAAGTCTTCATCTTCTCCTGAGCAGCTCCTAAATTTTCTCTCGCCAGCTGTAAAGCAGCGGACAGCCGTTCTTTGAACTTCATCACATACTCCAGCAGGTTGACGTCATCTTCCTCCGACAGCCAGCATTCCTTGAGTAACTTAAGGGGTCCTCTTACTTCATGGCCAAACAGCAGTTCAAAAGGTGAGAAGCCCAGTGATTCATTTGGAGATTCTCTTGCGGCAAACACAACGAATGGAAAACCTTTATCCCAGTCTTTCTTATGTTCCAAACAGTATTTCTTGAGCATCGATTTGAGTGTTTGATGATATCTCTCCAACGCTCCTTGGGTCTGGGGATGGTAAGCTGAAGACGTGATCTGGGTGATGCCCAACTCTTTCAGAGACTGCTTGAAAACATTTGACATGAAATTACTTCCCCGGTCTGACTGTACCTCCTTCGGCGAACCAAACTTTGTGAAGAACCCTAGCATTTCCTTAACCACGTTCTTTGCTGAGATATTTCTAAGTGGAATGGCTTCAGGATAACGAGTAGCCATATCAATCAGGGTCAACACATAAGAAAATCCTGAAGAAGTCTTAGGAAGAGGGCTCACAAAATCCACCAACACACGGGTGAAAGGCGCCTCAAAAGGAGGAATGGGAACTAAAGGTGCAACCTTTTCGGTCTGATTACACTTCCCCACAACTTGACAGGTGTGACAAGACTTACAATACCAGGAAACATCCCTGAAGATACCTGGCCAGTAGAAGTGTTTCTAAATGCGTGGCATAGTCTTCCTCACTGCAAGGTGTCCTGCCAAACTGGAATCATGAGCCACTCTAATGATATCCTGCCTACAAACACGAGGGATGACAACTTGATGTACAACCTCCCATTCACAGTCGGCTGATGCTGTTGGGGGTCTCCACTTCCTCATAAGCACTCCTGACTTTATGTAATAACAAGTAGAAGCACCGGCTGACTCTTCCTCACTGCAAGCAGAGTTAGCTAGACCTTTCAACTGAGGGTCAGCAACCTGCAACTCAACCAACTCTTGACGAGACAAATTATCAACACTAGGGGGTACTGCCTCATCTGGTGAGTGGTCCAAATTAGCAAGAAAAGTGTCAGCTAGGATAACATCATCATCATCATCGTTATCCTCTAAATCACCAGTAACTTTAGACTTAGTCCTAGTGACAGCACATGCAGGGAACACATCAGGGACATCACAATCCCGGGTCGCAGCCACTGGCTCACTAGACAACTGAGGAGCTGGACACACTTGACTTCCACCAATATCATTTCCAAGTAAGAAAGTTACACCTGACATTGGGAGTGTCTCAACCAACCCAACCATAACGGAACCATTAACAAAACCAGACTCTAAATTCACTCTGCACAGAGGGACAGAGAAGTAATTATTCCCTACACCTTGTAAGATTACAGTTTCATCAGAGGAATTAACATTAGAGCCTAGAACACTGGTCAGCATAAGGGATTGGCAAGCACCTGTATCACGATATATTTTAACTGATTTCCTGTCATTACTGTCCAGAGGACTGACAAAACCATCAGAATAGGAAATTAGCACATGAACTCTTGAGAGTGTCACCCACGTTACTGCTCAAAAGAGGAGCTTCATCATGAGAATTTAATTTACCCCTCAAAGCAGGTTCAGTTAACGCAGTTAAAGAATTCTGGGAACTCTCAAGGATGGACACTTGACCAATTGACTGAATATTTAAAGACTCCTTTTTGTTCACATCACGCTGTCTCCTGAAACATTTCTCCGTAGTATGACCAAGCTTGCTACAATAAGTACATTTATTTTTCTGAAATCTGGAGGTGGAGCTGGTATTTACCTCCTGAGAAACATCATCTTTATTCTCTTTCCTGTTACCTGTACTCTAAGTAGAGGCAACGTACTTACTCTCATCTTTCCCTTTTTCTTTAGAATATCTCTTGTGAGTGAGAACATATTCATCAGTTAAAACTGCAGCATCAGACAAATTATCTATTCTTCTCTCATCAAGATATAGGCTTAAATCTTTACAAATACACCTTTTGAAGTCCTCCAGCAAAATCATCAGCTTAAATTTACCAAAATCAGAATCCACATTCTTAGAATTTAACCACTGCTCTAACAGATCTTCTTTGATTTTTGCATACTCAACATGGGATTGCTTATCTTGCTTGTAAGTTGTCCTAAATTTTACTCCATAGGCTTCAGGAACAAGCTCATAGGCCTTAAGAATCAAGCTCTTAACTTCATCATAATTATCAGATTGATCCTGAGGCAAAGATGCATAAGTTACTTGAGCTTACCGGTGAGAACATTTTGACGGAGTACTGGCCAATACTTTTTGGGCCAATTAAAACCTGTAGCTACCCTCTCAAACAACTGAAAATACTTCGTTAAATCAGATTCATTAAAAGGAGGGACAAGTTTAACATTTTTAGCCACATCAAAATCATCAGAGCTAGATGATCCAGTTCCACCTTGTTTCATGCGATACTCATGGTCTGCCTGAATCCTAGCAATTTCAACTTGTGCCTCAGCCTCATTAGCACGAGCCTGAAACTCAGCCTCCTTAGCCTGAGACTCCGCCTGCTTAGCCTGAGACTCCGCCTCCTTAGCATGTGCTTGAAATTTAGCCTCCTTAACACGAGCCTCCTGCAGGGCTAGCTGTAACTTAGTTAATTCAATCTGCGTTTGCTCATTTGGAGGAGTTACATTAAACAAGCTTTTATTAATCATGCCAACAATTTGATCTTTAGAATGATGAGAGCGAACTGCAATTCCCAATTGTTGAGCAACATGCTTAAGTTCATTCTTTGTTCTGTTCTCTACATCACACACTGTTTGCACATTTGACAAAAAATCTTTGGCTTCATCAAGCGCAGTAATAGTAGACATCATGAATAAATCACAGTCGCAAAATATCAAGCAATATCCTTATGATAATATCCTGAATATCCTGGCGAGGTTGCCAAATTTATGTTACGGAACAGAGAATGATAATGTACACTTTAAGTGAGAATACTAAAAATCATCACTGTCCCATAAAGTTCAAGGTTCAAAACAAAAGAGTTAGGTAAAATTACAAGTTAAAGTTTAATGCTCAAAATAACAACAAAACATTCAGGACTCATAAGGATAATGTAATGGCAAAAAACAGGTTAAATATATGGTTAACTGGAATAGCCTCTATTAACACGAAATTAGCAAGAGTAAATTTATCTAAGTCAGCCCTGAGAAAATGAGAAACCGGATAATACTCAGTGGATGCAAGATATATTATTACAGATACAAAATATTATCAAAAATGACTGACAAAAACACATTAATCACAAAAAACCTCACTAGGCCTACAAATCAACACATTATGCTATACAGTACAAGGAAAAAATGCAATAACAGTTATACTCAAATTACACAGCTGCTAGATGGTTGGAGACTTCTTGAGCACTCACAATAATAACAACTGTACAGGGGAGGACAGAGATGTGAGCAAAATGAGGAGTAGATCTAAGTGGCAATTAATGTAGAGACTGAGCTCATTATATAGGGGCCGACAGAGCTTGATACAACTTGTAAGAAGAACGCGCAAATGAAGCCATGGGGACAAAGACTTGACAATCCCGCACTGAACAACAGAAAGAACGACTTACTCTACTATAAAGGTAAAAGGGGGGAGTGAGGTAGAACACACTCGTGATCAAACTGGCAGCACACTATATGTTAGAATTACACAAAGGATGATGAAATCATAAGCTATGTAACAAAATATATATATATATATATATATATATATATATATATATATATATATATATATATATATATATATAAATATATATATACTGTTACATAGCCTATGATTTCATCATCCTTTGTGTAATTTTAACGTACAGTATCCTGCATGTTTGATCACGAGCGTGTTCTACCTCACTCCCCCTGTCCTCCCTTATAGTAGAGTGAGTCGTTCTTTCTTTTGTTCAGAGCGGGAGTGTCAACTCTTTGTCCTCTCTGGCTTCATTTGCGCGTCCTTCTTACAAGTTGTATCAAGCTCTGCCGGCCCCTATAGAATGAGCTCAGTCTCTGCATTAATTGCCACTTAGATCTACTCCTCATTTTGTTCACATCTCTGTCCTCCCCTGTATAGTTGTTATTATTGTGAGTGCTCAGGAAGTCTCCAACCATCTGGCAGCTGTTTGTAATTTGGGTATAACTGTTGTTGCATTTTTTCTTGTACTGTGGAGCATTAGGTTAATTCTTAGGCCTAGTAAGGTTTTTGTAATTCGTGTAAGATTCTTTATGTCAGTCATCATTAATAATATTTTGTATATGTAATAATATATCTGGCATTCACTGAGTATTATCTGGTATCTCACTTTAACAGGGCTGACTTAGATAAATTTACTCATGCTAATTTCGTGTTAATTGAGGCTATTGCAGTTAACCATATATTTAACCTGTTTTTTGCCATTACATTATCCTTATCAGTCCTGAATGTTTTGTTGTTAGTTTGAGCATTAAACTTTAACTTGTAATTTCACCTAACTCGTTTGTTTTGAACCTGGAACTTTACGGGACAGTAGTGATTTTTAGTATTCTCATTTAAAGTGTACATTATCTTTCTCTGTTCCGTAACAATATATATATATATATATATATATATATATATATATATATATATATATATATATATATATATATATATATATTGTTACATAGCCTATGATTTCATTATCCTTTGTATAATTCTAACATATAGTATGCTGCATGTTTGATCACGAGCGTGTTCTACCTCACTCCCCACCTCCTCCCTTATAGTAGAGTAAGTCGTTCTTTCTGTTGTTCAGAGCAGGAGTGTCAACTCTTTGTCCCCTCTGGCTTCATTTGCGCGTCCTTCTTACAAGTTGTATCAAGCTCTGGCGGCCCCTATATAATGAGCTCTGTCTCTACATTAATTGCCACTTAGATCTACTCCTCATTTTGTTCACATCTCTGTCTTCCCCTGTATAGTTGTTATTATTGTGAGTGCTCAGGAAGTCTCCAACCATCTAGCAGCTGTGTAATTTGAGTGTGAGCGTTATTACATTTTTTCTTGTACTGTGTAGCGTAAGGTGTTAATTCTGAGGCCTAGTAAGGTTTTTGTGATTCATGTGTTTTGGGTGTCAGCCCTTTTTAATAATATTTTGTATCTGTAATAATATATCTTGCATTCACTGAGTATTATCTGGTATTCTCATTTATCAGGGCTGACTTAGATAAATTTACTCTTGCTAATTTCGTGTTAATAGAGGCTATTGCAGTTAACCATATATTTAACCTGTTTTTTGCCATTACATTATCCTTATGAGTCCTGAATGTTTTGTTGTTAGTTTGAGCATTAAACTTTAACTTGTAATTTTACCTAACTCTTTTGTTTTGAACCTGGAACTTTACGGGACAGTAGTGATTTTTAGTATTCTCACAATGTGTACATTATCTTTCTCTGTTCCGTAACAACACACACACACACACACACATATATATATATATATATATATATATATATATATATATATATATATATTGAGGGAGGCGTGAACTGGTGGGATGACAACATAATGGCAGAGAAGAGGTTGATACGAAGGTGAAGTGTCTGTTGCCATCCCTTACTGGATTAATTGGTCTGGTCAAAGATAGATAAAATAGATAGATGTATAGGTTAAATGTAGAAAAAAATTCACTAAAAACCAGGCTTAAAGACCGCAACAATTTTTAACAATGTTTCCAAACATTTTGGATTTAACTCCGTCGGTCCAATTACGTATTTTTGCATTTTGTTCTTGCTTTCTCCTGACAATTTATATTCAACTCCAAAATGATGTCTTAGCAACGATGAGGTTTTTGAAGGCAACATATATCTCTGCAGTTTAAAAGCCCTCTCCTTAGCAAAATAAAATAGTTTAAAAGAAAATTGTGCTGAAATAGACGTTACCGAACTGAGGGAGTTATTGGCTCTTGATTTTTTAAAAGTCTATTTTCAGGACAAATTTTATATATTTTTTTTAGTTAAGTATGTTTTGCAAGGGACAAATTTATGCAGTAACCAATTTGAACTGTTATGCATGGAACCATTTTTGCATTTTATAAAACTGGTATCTCATGGGTCGTTGGCGTTCGCTACTTGCCACAGTCGGGGCAGTTACGGGAATTCGACTGGAGAAAAAACGGACAACTGTATGGGCCGTGTATGCGAACGATCTAACCACTTCTTTCGAAAAAAATAGTGTCCGTAACAGCTAATATCATAAATTATTCTTTTTCATAAGATGGTAGTTGATAATAACTGTAATTTGAATTTAGTGTTTAAATGCTGTATGAATGAAGGCAGATGTACTATTGCGGCCAGGAGTTGTTAGCCACCCTCGTCCAGGTAACCCGTGTATGTGGCAGAGTCGCATTCACGAGCACAGAAGTTGCCTTCGATGGATTTCTGTCGAAAAATATCCCTTCAGCTTTGAGCTTGTACAAATGGGTAAAGCAATAGTAATATTTGCTTTGAAGGTTTGACTCTGATAACACGAATATATCATACTGATTATTTAATAACTTGTTCCTCATATAGAGCCAAGCAAGTGACAAATATGTATATTTGGGTCCACTCCACGACTTTCTGTAGGTTTGAACCAGCGAACACAGAGCAAACAAGTTCGAAGCATTCATTTGTTACCAGGAGAGAGAGAGAGAGAGAGAGAGAGAGAGAGAGAGAGAGAGAGTAGTGGGTGCCTGTGAATTTTAGAGGAATGAGGTGGAGAAATGAGGTGCTCAGCACAGTTAAACAGGGATTTTTCCATCGTTTCGGTTGGCTTTCTATGCCTAAATGACTAAATGAAGGTAAATTATGAAATATAATAACTGGATGACGAGGTGGTAATAGGGTCTGGCTAATGGTTGTTTGGTCCAAGGTGTGCAGTGATAAGCCTAATTCCAGGCAACTGTCGCTGTTAAAAGTTGGATATTGTAAGTCCCATTTATTGTAAATATCTCCATGTATGTTTGCAGTGCGTTTATACCCCGTTGGACTTTTTTTCACCCCAGGAATATTTTTATCAATGGACATTTTCACCACTCAGAACAAAATCCTCATGGACCTTTTTTCCTTATTGACTTTTTTTTTTTCAGAGACGCCTACTTTTCTACGTAAACCTATATTCCCATGAACTAATTTTCCCCATTGATGCATTTTCTCCCCGCGGACCAATTTTTCCGTCGACCTTGAACCTCTGCATGGATACAGCTTTCCTACATGGACGTATACTCATGGACATGTTTTTCACAGTGAACCTATTTTCCCAATAAACCTGTTATCCGACGTGATTATATCACCCACTGATACGTATAGTTGAAACACAGACCTCTTAACCAACAGACGTATTGCACTATGGACCTGTTGTAACCCACTGGATATATATACCTACTTCAGCGTGATTCCATACTAATCTCCCCTGTGGACCGATTTTCACACACTGACCTATTCCCAACTCGGACGTATTCACTCAAATGACCTAATCCCAGAGGCCTGTTTTCCCACAATCTGTCCATCCACCTACACACCCACCCATCAACGCACATACCCACAACCTTACTCAGGACAGTATGTCTCAAAAGTAGGACGACATAAACCCGTCTTTTGCGTTATCCTACACGTAGCCCCACCACCCACCCCACATAATCCACGAACCCAACTCCACCCCACTTAACCAGCCCAACAACCCTTTCCCTCCCTCTCGCCCACCCACTCCACCTAATCAACCTGTGAAACCACCAGCCTACACTAACCAATCCACCCACCCAGTCAGTCACCAACCTACCAACCCGAATACCATGCTCCAGAAGTCGGATGACTCGCAATTCAGCACACACACACACACACACACACACACACACACACACAGGCTGGTGGATTTCCTTACAAGAAGAGTCTCACCGCCTAACTCAGTCGGTAGAAAATAGTTCTCTTTACAGGGAGGTTGCCAGGCCGTAGATAATGGGCTTCACTCCGGCTACATACACATGATTTTATGCGATATGAGTAAATAACGTGCTCGAGCTAAACAGGGAATTTTTCCTTTGGCTGATGACGAAGGAGTTTATTTATCCCAGGATAACGTCTCGTCGGACAAAATGAAAGATGGGTTTTATTCTGGGTAACGCCAGTTGACTTTGTCAAATTATTAGGCATTTCCCTGCGCCAGGCTGCCTCCACCTCATTTCTCCAAAATTCACAGGCGCTCACCTTGTGTGTGTGTGTGTGTGTGTGTGTGTCTCTCTCTCTCTCTCTCTCTCTCTCTCTCTCTCTCTCTCTCTCGGTAGCAAATGAATGATTCGAATTTGTTCACTCTTTGTGTTCGCTGATTCAAACCTACAGTATAGGAAGCCGTGGACTGTAATCCAAGAAACATATTAACGTCACTTGCTTGGTATTGTATGAGAAAAAAATAGTTACTAAATAATAACTGCGACATATTCGTGTTATCAGACACGAACCTTCAGAGTAAATATTACTATTACTTTATCCATTAGTACAAGCCCAAAGCTGAAGGGATATCTTTCGACAGAAATGCATCGAAGGCAATTTCTTTGCTCGTGAATGCGACGGTGCCACATACAAGGGTTGGCTGGACGAGGGTGGCTAACAACTCCTGGCCGTAATATTACAATGTAGTATATTCAAACAGTCAAACACACGGGATCAGATAAATACAACCTAAGACTCACATAGACAGAGCATTGCATGGCAGGATTTCCCTTCCCCTTACTGTCCGTCATTTGTTGGTTCAGTGTCCGAATCTGGCGGACCTGCGTCTGAGGTTTCGCCATTGGCACAGGGCAGATGGTCCTTTCTGTCTTTCTTGTTTGGAGGAAACTCTAGTTATCAAGGTGACGTTTTTAATTTTCTGGGATTGACGGACCTTCTCCAACCTTTATAGTTTTGTCGATTTTTTTGCTTTTTTAAGTAATATTTTCATGCAATCAAGTAATGATTTTTTTTTTATATATATGCAAGGTTTAACTTTTTTTTTGTTTTCCATTTCACTGAGTGGCTGTGCTCCCAAGTTATTATTTAAACATTTAGTTCTATTCTCCCTGACTGATAATTATTTCATGAAAAAAGAAGAATCCCAGCAGATGTCTTTGCGAATCATAACAGGGGTAATCTTAGGACAGTATTGACCACGAATTTAGAACAGAAAGGAAGACGATGACTCGGGTAGGCCGATTGGTAAATATCAGGTACACCCGAGGAAAGTTCCGCGTTATACACTCGCTCACCACTTCGAAATAGTAAATGTGAGACAAGTGGTATCGAAGCAGTAGCCAACATTCATCTCTGTGGTAACTGTGTGAGAAGGATGGAGATGGAAGAGGGAGGGGTAGGAACTATCAGCTCCCCCAGCCTTCCTCCTCCCTTAACCTCTCCCCTCCCACACAGTGGTACTGTACCAGACATTTGAGTGTCTGGCTACTCCTTCACTAGTGGTTGTCTCACGCATAAAGGTCCGAAATGGCAGGCAGGTGTATAAGGCGGAAGTTTCCTCGGGTGTACCTACTCCATGCCAAAGCATGTAACTAGTTTGGAGAATAATAAAATTAGAAGGCTTTAACCTGACTATAGAGCTCTCTAGTCAAATCATCAGTTTTGACAGGAAACTGAAAGAAGGAGCATCATTCATTAAAAAAAAAAAAAAAATCCTGGAAAAGATCAAAGAAGCATATACTGTAGTCTACGTACTGGAATCTGGAATAAAAGAAAAATATGTCCCTAGTGTTGTAATTACTGGAATTGAATATGAAGTACACTTTTATGGTATCTTAAAGGTCATTTGACGTTTCTCGTATGCTATTTCAAATATTATTTTTTTCTAAAACCCACTTGTCGATGTAAATAGCCTACGGATAGTACCGTACGGGAGGCTAAGTACTGGTTGAGAATTAAACTGCATAAAGTTAACTCCAGTTACCAACATTCTGTTGACTGGCGAGTATTTTAATTCAGACAGATAACTGATGCAACTTGCTCGTGTCTGATTCCAAGCGTCTTTGTCGGTTAAGATTTGGTGCCAAACTGAAACTATAGTGCACAACGCTACTTTTTTATTTTTGGCGAAAATGTTGGAGTCAAGCAATGTCATGTGATTCAAAGTTCAAACTAAGTAACGCTATGACACACCAATCTTTCTGGCGACAATGACAAGAGCCATGGTACTAGTCATCTCGGGTCACTAGTTTACTGTGTTTTTTTTTCTTATCAGTGAAAGAATAGCTGATATTTACTGAATAGCAGCACATTACAACTGTGTGCTTAGCGAACAGATCGGTGTTCAGTTCACCTCATATGGTGATGTAACTGGAAACTCGCTCGCCTGGCAAACGATACGTTTCTAATTCAGTTTGCAGACTCACAACAAGACCTTTGAGCAAAGACTTCTTTTTGGCCCTGTCAGTTCGTTACCTAGAAGTGTAAATAGGGACCTGGATACAAATCGTTGGCTGCGTGTAATGTTCTGGGGGAATGTTTGGGTGCTTTCTTTCGTAAGTTATAAAATTATACAATTTTTTTTTTTTTTCAAATTCATCCAGAGGGACAGCGGTAATTATAACCACGATAAAAAGACGGATAACTTTGAAACAGCGTCCAAATAACAATATAGTTTCATCAAACAATTAGGGTACACCCGACCCAAATTTTGCAGCATCTCAGCCTTTGGCAAAAGTGAACTGGTAAGGGATGGACACTATACTGTAGGTTCTCGTACCCTGTAAGCTGACAAGAATACGATCCTTAGATTTAGGGTTTTGGATCATATATTCCTGTACATAGATTTTTTTTTTTTAATCCACGGAAGAATGAATCAAAGGTTAGAAGCCAGCAAAATCGTCACTGTTACACAGGAACGAATAAAACACTCTTTATAAACTCAGCATTTGTGCGAGGGTAAAGAAAGTACGCAGACTGTTTAGCATACATAATTTCTTGTAAGCAGACTTTGCAAGAGAGGTACGAGTAATATGCGCCTCTGCCTTAGCGATTTATTTTGAATACTACACCCCATTATTGTCTTGTCTGTGACCCATGTATTTTAAATATCACTATAAATTGCATGACTGCAATATAACAGTGGTTTCTCAACTTTCAGTCATAGCATCCCCCAAACTTCTCAATAATCTGATACCCTCCCCACTACACTGTGCAAGATCGACAAAGTAAGTAATAAGGGGGAAAAGGCGTTTTATAGTCTTCGCTTTAGCTTATTTTATCTCGTGTGCAATAATGATAGAAGGATTCATTACATACGCAATTTTTTTTTTTTTTTCACTTTCAGGCATGGTTTTCCATTTCAGTTTTCTTGTTTTTTTTTTTTTGTTTTTTTGTGCGCTTAATTTAAGAAAAGTTTATGTCTGCAAAACATAATGAGGCAACACTTAAACAGTTTTGTATCAGTGACTTGAAAAACAATAAACCGAAAAAAAAAAAGAGCAAATTATACTTGACCTCGCACTACATACTGTATGTAAATGCTACTCTAAAATCATTCTGGGTAATAAAGCTTTATAAAAGTCACTTCTTAATTCATTTACCATGAGGCTGAGTCTTTCTTTCCAGTAGTAAGCGCCCAAACAGATTGCAAGACATTGCCATACAAGATAATGTTATCGTGCTATAAACAGAAATAAAATGGCAAGGAAAAGGTGTTAGGAGCACTGCGAAGCTGAGATTACGGACAGTCGTGACTGACCTGAGAGGAGGGAGGACAGTCTTAGGGAGCCGAATCCAACCACTGCAGGGACGGGTATCAGCAGCAGGAGGAGGAGGCCAAGTTGCCTGGCGGGAAGCGACATGGTGAGTGAAGCAGCCACAGCCACACCACCAACCTCAACACATTACCATCAACACATCAACCTTTAGCACGTCCTTGCTGCGCATGACAGTGAGAAAACACTAGCTTCGGCAAACACGTCGACCTCTGCGATCTTCCTTGGGCGCACGTCACGGTATCAAATCATTATCCTCACATACAACACGAGGGTCATACTGCTTATGTTCCTAGTGCCAAACCCCTACTTCAGCAAACACATTAATATTTATTTTCACAACCCATCAACGCAAATCACAAGCCAGAACATTATTATAAGCCAACATACAACCTATATGATCTCTCTACCAAACGACATGCGCCGTGCACACTGCACGAGACCTCTACAGACACATTTCACAAAAACACCTTGAACTTTATCATAATCCTACAACGCATGTTACAAGTCAACACATTAAGTTTTTTTTTTTTTTTCAGTTCTCCTTCTGCGCATGTCACCTTCACCAGTCAACACGACAACCTTTATCATGGCACCAAAACACAGGTTTTTTCTGCATTATCGAACACACAATCTGTTCTCTGTGTTGGGTCTTTTGAATTAAGTGTGCTTGCAATCAGTGCTGTCGGAAGAATAACAGTCTGACATTAGTAACATTCGCGATCAGGTGATAGATGTCTGTTTATTCGTAACGGAAAGTGAAGCAGTGTGAGTGAGATATGTCAATTATTAAATCTGATAATAAACCAGATAATAAAACCAAACATGCCCTATAAATATTTTTAAGACATTGAAAAAGGAAGTTTACATTCATATTATTTTTGGTACATAAAAATAAATAGCCTGCAAGGTGTTTAGATATGAACAGTAGGCAGTTAAACAACAATATAAAAGGAAGTTTGTGTGTGTGTGTGTGTGTGTGTGTAGGTTGTGTACCAGCAGCTGTATTATACACGAGAAAAAAGTAGCCAAACCATTTCATTTGTTTTTCTAGCCAATGTCATGAAATTTTAAAGAATGAAAAAATATATGAGCACGAGGGCAATTATACCAACGAAGAGACAGACTAGTGATGTAATTAGAGGTCAAGAAAAAAAAAAGTTGAAATGCTAATTAATCATTCAATATCCAAGACGGAAAAAAAAAATAACCTTAGGTTTTCGTCTACGATTGATGTGGCCTACGGTCCTGAAGTTTTTATTAGTTCAGTTATTTAATAGTTTCATCATAGGTATGTATTACTTTGTTGTGCGTTTTATATAGGTAATGAACATTACTAACTTGTGTTTAACTATTTTTATGCATAAGGTAGATCAGCAAGTCATTATCAAAACATAAAAGCAAGTTTCCATCATTGTTATCGTTGTCGTCCTTGCAAAACTCCCTCTGAACATGCATGGTATTCGCTAAGGTGAGTGGAAAGAAAGTCTATGGCAGTGAAGTAAGAAAGGACATTCGCACTGAGGCCTCAGTATTCCAGGCGGACAAGCCTGTAACTTCCACCAACTATACTGGCTCGAGAGAAGACAGTCAGGGTCGTGCTATGGCTGGCATGATAGGCTTCGTAGCACCTGTTCTTAGAAAATTATTTTGCTGTTACATCTTACCATTCTCTTTTGTTTTTTTTTATCACCGAGTAACAAGCCATATGGTTTCCGGTAACCTTGGAAACCATTTAAATCGCTGGGTGATAATCATATAACCAAATGACACAGGATGATCCAGTGTGTTAAGGCGCTCCACCAGATAGAGAATATAAGGTTTTCCATCTGAGGGATGGTTGGGGTTTATTGCTAATATAATGCCGCTCAGGGACTGGTGAGGCTGGTCAGCTTTTCCTTACAGGTCTGTATTGAGTAGCCTGGCCCCAGGACAGTTACACTCCTGATGGAAAAAATAAAAGACTGAATAATGAATGGCTATATCGACCCTCGTAATATCGACAAAGTTTTAGTCAGTGACATACATGAGAATTAAAATTATTTAGATGTGACCTGGAAAATTCATCGCAAAGAAAGAGTTGTTACGAAATATCTCCTCGTCAGGTAGAATGCGATCCTCAGTCAGAGCCTTTTGAGAATGTCACCTGACAAACTTAAGAGAGCTGACTCACAAATGGGTTTCTTATCTAACGGGTATGATTTAATACATAAATCAATAAGTAATTAACGAAATACAAATCAAGCGCTTATATCTTTCTTGTCGCAGTGTGTCTTGCTACTTTGAGAAGATGAATATATTACTTAAAAAAACAAGGAAGACTAACTTCAGAAAAAAATACCAAGTGAGGAAACTTTCGTGTCACTCCTGCACCACAATGCAATTAGTTGTAAAAGTGGCGTATCTATATATCATCCAAAGTCACTTCAATCTGCAATAGAAATTGAAGTTTCCAGCAATACAGACAGTGCATTGGACCAGTAAGGATTGTTAACGATTATGTATTTAGAGGAGGAATGTTGCTTCCAAAATGACATTAATTTGTCCACTGGATACTTGCCAACTGAACAGGGTCAAATACACAGCAATGTTTGTTCAGGTCCCATAAATATATCGACAAATTCAGTAAGTAGGAAATATTTAGTGTACCAGACAACATTTCAGTTATCATTTAAGAATCTGAGAAAAGACTGACATTGATGATATTTAATTACTTTATTCATAAATCTGTCCTGTGTAAACAATTAGAAGCCTTTCATTATTCGACGAAACGCAAAGCAATTTTAACTTTATTTGAAACAGAAATGAGTTATATTATGATAAGTAAATACTTATTCCTCCCCCCCCCCCATAACTGCCCATTCATCCCCTGCTCGTTTTGCATGTAATGAATAGTCATACAATCGATAATTCAGTAATAATGATTTTTTTTTAGCAAAGAAGACGGAACAAAAGGCCAGGAGCTCGCAAATTGTCCCTTCCAAGAAAAAAGTAAAACATGATTATAGAGAGCTAAATTCAAGATCCGTACATTTCGAGTTGCCTGGACATTGCGTTTGAAAGATTGGAGATCTTAGGCAGTAAGAAAAACAGACAGAGAGAGACAGTTCCAGAGATGACCTGTTGCATAAATGAAGGTCTGGGAGTAGCGGTTAACTCTTGCATTGGAAAGCTGGCCAGAAAAGAGATGAGAGTTGTTGGTAGACGGGTGCTTCGCACCCACCTTCATGGTGAACGAATGCAAACAGTTCAGAGGAGCAGTGATCATTGAAGTAGCGATAGAAAAGACATTAAGATGAAGCAGTGCGACGAAGAGACAGAGGTTGAAGGGAGCCAGAAAGAGGAGAGTTAATGAGACAAAAAGCCTTTGGCTCCATATAGCTGAGTCGAGCTGTATGTGGGGAGCCTCCCCACACATGAGACTTGTACTCTACACAGGGGCGAATGAAACTTGTGTATAAAGTCAACAACTTATGCTTGGGTAAAGAGGGCACGGGGTCGGTTTAGTACATCTAATCTCTTGGAAGCAGATTTGACAAGAGAGGTAATATGTTCTTTCCAAGATAAATCCCTAGAGAATGAAACCCCAATTATGTTTACGGATCATGCAGGACTGAGCTGGATGTTGTTAAAAATTAGAAGGTACTTCTGTGGAAGATTTTGCCGGGTTGATAGATGTATGAACTGAGTTTTTGATGCATTAAACAACACAATTGCTTCTACTCCAATCAGAAATATGAAACAAGTCAGATTTTAGGTGTGCCATAGCCTCATCCCTTGTTTACTGAAGTAACTACTGAGATGGACGCTGCGGGAAGCGAATGGAAACGCGAATGGTGGAGCCATCAGCATATGAGTGGATAGGGTTAGATGTAGAGCTTAGAAGGTTAGTGATGAATAAAAAGAATAGAGTTGGTGATTGAATAAAACCATGAGGAACACCAATGTTGATAGCTGTAGGGGAAGAACTGTGGCCGTCTACAACAGCAGCTATAGAACGACCAGAAAGGAAACTAGAGATGACGGCACAGATGGACGGATATAAACGGTAAGAGGACAGTATGGAAATTAAGGATTTATGCCAGACTCGATCGTAAGCCTTTGAGATGCCAAGAGCAATGGCAAAGCTTTCACTAAAGTCCCGAAAGAAGGATGACCCTAAGTCTGAAAGGGAGGTGAGAAGATCGCCAGTGGAGGGTCCCTGATGGAACCCATGCTGACGATCAGAAAGAAGGTTGTGATAGGAAAAATGCATTAAATATTTTTGTTAATAGACTAGAGGACTTTTGAAATACAGGATGTTAAAGCAATTGGGATATAGTTAGAGGGCTGGAAATGGTCACCCAGATTGCCTTGATATATTCTTAAGGTAATACCCTCTCATTTGTCAACATTATTTATATTCCTTTCTTATTTTTTTTAAATCAATATCAGGTTGTCAGGTGAAGCAGGCCCATCGATCACAGGTAAGCAACTGCTTCTGTGTGGCCGTCCTTCAGGTACAGTACAGTACATACCCCGTGAAGGGAACCGGCGCCCGCTTGTGGTTGATAGCGCCTCACAGATGTTGGACCTGGATCCTTCCCACAGCGAGAAGCAGGGATGTATGAGGAGGTTTGACTTCCACGTGGGCGCAGCAGCTGCTCCACGGAGGATCAGTGCCAGCACTTTGGAGAGAGAGAGAGAGAGAGAGAGAGAGAGAGAGAGAGAGACAGACAGACAGACAGACAGACAGACAGACAGATAGAGACAGAGAGAGGAGAATCATGCCTGTCGTCAGTCTCTGGGAATAATTGCTGTCAGTTAGGTTACGTAATTTCTTTTGTTTTATGTGTCTGACCCTGGACAAAGGCTTCACAACCTGCTCCCAAGGCCCTGTAGTCATCCTATATACCATACACCTCTACATGTCACCACTTAGGCGCTAACACCCACCGTCCATATTGAGTACATCCTAGGGCTGTCTCATACAGGACTGGTGTATTGGTATTAGCGGGGGTATTTTTACAACATGTCAGCGGGTCTTCTGTTAGATCAGTAAAGTTTGCTTTTACTAAAATCAAATCCTTAACCTGTTCCCTACCCCAGCGGGGATTTGAACCTGTGTCCGGTAGGACTGCAGGCCACCTCTCAACCGACTGAGCTACCGCCTTGAGGGATTCTCGCTGCTTCCAGACGACTAATGCAATTTTGGGAGATATTTTTGTAGTAGATGGATTGACAAAGGCTTTATGTAACCTTTTAATCCGTAAATCCTCTTGAGAACTGAATATAAATGTCTGGTGGTTTAAGAAATACTGGAATATATGATACAGTGAAGGGTTAAACAGAAGCACCAGTAATATAACAGGGAAGAACTTTGTGATTGATAGTCACTTAATATTTTATTTTTACCCATTGAATTTGGTGTTTTTGAGAAATTTTTTGCAATTAGGCTTTATTTCCTCAATTGTGAAATATTAGTTTGATTATTTCATTATTCACTTTAATATTTATATCACATGGATCAGTTACATTTTCCATTTCTTTTATGCACCGAACACGTGATTCTTCAACATGAAATTCAACTGTTACCGAAGATTTGTTTCCTATCATCATATTTCATTTTTATTTATGTTTATGACATTGGTCCTCAACACTTTTACTCTCCGGATCTCGTGTCCGGGATACTATTCAAGGAATTCCTTGGGGTTTAGGGCCCAGAGGCCGAGGTAGCTATTAACCCAAACAGCATATATTAGAAAAAGAAAGAAAACCATTCGGTAGCCGAATGCTAATCGCCCGCAAGGTTATGCTGTTGGCGAAGTCCAAGATTTCGGCCATATCTTAATACCCTTAAGGTTTCATGTTGACAACTCAAGCCGTTCATGAGATATAATGGTGCTAAAGGCGGCCGATAAAAGCTAACTGACCTGTGGCAGCCATTTTGCTTACCTTGACCTTAACCACGAGTGCCCATTTTCGAACTCGTCCAAGATTTGGCCATATTTTGATACTGTGAAGGTTCCTTGTTGATAGCCCAAGCCGTTCATGAGATTTAATAGGAACACACACACACACACACACACACACACACACACACACACACACACACACACACACACACACACACACAGGTAAGCAAAGAGGCAGGCGAAGACTATCGCTCCGCCTTCTTAAGGCGGGCGAGAGTAAAAATATCTTTTAGAATCACTCAAAAAAAGAAAAAAAAAAAGAATATCAAAATCGTAATTTGGGTCGCCAACTCAGATTGTTCCTACCTCATTTAAAGGAAAGGATTCTGCTGCAGCCGATTATCTTCTCTTAGTATTTTGAGACATATTCGTGGCGGGTTTGACTGGAGCTACAGATGTGAACGGACATGAGCTGGATAACCGTCTTTCAGTTTACTCTTAGCCAGCAAAATGATATAGCAGATGTGATGGTGTTCAACAGTTCCTGGAGAAGCTGGCAAACGAAAGATTCCATAGAAGTGATGACCAGCACACGACCATCAGGATACAGCTGGGAAACCTTATTGTAAAATGTGTCCTGATCTTGCACAGGAACGAATGGCTGGAACATTAATACATCCAAAAAGGACATGCGATAAGAATCAAACGCCATGCAAGAGAATACAGTCTTCCTGTTGTGAATACAGTAGTTCTAGGAGTGATATGAATGAATTTCAAACTCAAATAACGCGAAAAACGCAATAACAAAAGTCTGCTCTAACCAGACAATGAAGAAGGTTCACTTAACGTCATTGGTTTCACTGTCTAAAAATTATAAGCAGCCTTTCACTGTTTGCGGCATGGAGAAAAAGATCAGTGTACAGACGTTGGAATAAGTTCATTTCCTTTTCCGTGGACTAAGGTGTTTGTTACACTGCTCGATGGAGAGCTATCCCCTCCTCCTCCCTTCCTCATTGTCCCACACTCCCACCTAACCCCCCCCCCACTTTTCTCTCCGACCCCATAACCCCACCCGGTACCCTCCATACTCTCCCTCACAGCCAGCTATGGTGGTACCAATCTTAAGTGGCGGTTTGGGTGGGGCACGAACCTCTGTACAGTGGTGTCACGTGTTCCATACCCGCTATGTGAACGGCTCTGATATATGTAATAGGCATCACAATAAGATAAACACATAAGAATGTAATGGTAACGTGTGTATTATAATATATGAAAGAACAGTAAACTTATTATGCGTAAAATATTTATACGGCAATACAGAAACGTGGCATAATTATTTTACAGTGTTGCTTAAAAAAAAAGTAGTCACTTTTATTGGCTGTTACCGTATTTCTGGGGTTGGTAATAATGCCAGAATTATGATTATAAGATAATGTGCAGGAATATAAGGAAAAATATACCAGATTCTTAGTAAAAAAAATATATACATTAAACCCTCGTGGGCGGCAACACACACACCCAGTCCCACCTGGTCATCTGTGAGGAATAGGCCTGTTTGGGGACACCTCTTAAAAAAAACGCGCCAAGACTTTAACCTCCTGGGTGGTGTGGAAATAAAGTCAGATTTACAATATGTACATTATAACGTAAAAGAAAATAACCAAAATGTATCCTAAAATACCATAGACGAGAGAGAAAGGGGGGGGGAGGCAGACCAGGGGCAGTGTTGAGTGCAGGTGAGTGAGAGATGGAGGAAGGGAGGGAAGGAAGGTGGGAAAGAGTGATTGAATGAAAACAAATCATGGCGCCACAACAACGAGGTCATCTGGCGCCATATGTAAAACAATAATATTTTTAAACAATTAGATATAATAAAAACAAAATAAAGAAATGAAAGCACAAGTTTATAAGTCACTCATAAAAGAAACAAAATTCTCAAGGGTGAAGCACATTTCCCCAAGGAGAGAGAGAGAGAGAGAGAGAGAGAAGGCAGGCAAGGGGCAGTGTTGAGTGCATTGTCAAACTAAGGGAAAGATAAAGGGAGGGAAGGAAGGAGGGCGAGAATGATTGAATGAAAAGGTGCCGTAACACCGAGGTCATCTGGCGTCATATGTAAAACAATAATATAATAAAAAACAAAATAAAGAAATGAAAGCACAAGTTTATAAGACATAAAAGAAACAAAATTCCCTAGGGTGACGCAGATCTACCCCCAGGAGAGAGAGAGAGAGAGAGAGAGAGAGAGAGAGAGAGAGAGAGAGAGAGAGAGAGGCATCGCGAGTATGGAAAACGTGGCAATACTGTACAGAGGTTCGTGCCCCACCCAAAGCGCCACTTTAGAATGGTACGACCATAGAGGTTTCTGTACTTCAAGCACCTGTCTAATTACGTGTAGTCCGAATAACTAATAAAAGAATAGCACGTATCATAAACCAATTTAGGTAACCCGTAAATGTGGCAGCGTCGCATTCACGAGCACAGAAGTTGCCTTCGATGGATTTCTGTTGAAAAATATCCCTTCAGCTTTGAGCTTGTACAAATGGGTAAAGCAATAGTAATATTTGCTTTGAAGGTTTGACTCTGATAACACGAATATATCATACTGATTATTTAATAACTTGTTTCTCATATAGAGCCAAGCAAGTGACAAATATGTATATTTGGGTCCACTCCACGACTTTCTGTAGGTTTGAACCAGCGAACACAGAGCGAACAAGTTCGAAGCATTCATTTGTTACCAGGAGAGAGAGAGAGAGAGAGAGAGTAGTGGGTGCCTGTGAATTTTAGAGGAATGAGGTGGAGAAATGAGGTGCTCAGCACAATTAAACAGGGATTTTTCCATCGTTTCGGTTGGCTTTCTATGCCTAAATGACTAAATGAAGGTAGATTATGAAATATAATAACTGGATGACGAGGTGGTAATAGGGTCTGGCTAATGGTTGTTTGGTCCAAGGTGTGCAGTGGTAAGCCTAATTCCAGGCAACGGTCGCTGTTAAAAGTTGGATATTGTAAGTCCTATTTATTGTAAATATCTCCATGTATGTTTACAGTACGTTTATGCCCCGTTGGACTTATTTTCACCCCAGGAATATTTTTATCAATGGACATTTTCACCACTCAGAACAAAATCCTCATGGACCTTTTTTCCTTACTGACTTTTTTTTTTTTTTCAGAGACGCCTACTTTTCTACGTAAACCTATATTCCCATGAACTAATTTTCCCCATTGATGCATTTTCTCCCCGCGGACCAATTTTTCCGTCGACCTTGAACCTCTGCATGGATACAGCTTTCCTACATGGACGTATACTCATGGACATGTTTTTCACAGTGAACCTATTTTCCCAATAAACCTGTTATCCGACGTGGTTATATCACCCACTGATACGTATATTTGAAACACAGACCTCTTAACCAACAGACGTATTGCACTATGGACCTGTTGTAACCCACTGGATATATATACCTACTTCAGCGTGATTCCATACTAATCTCCCCTGTGGACCGATTTTCACACACTGACCTATTCCCAACTCGGACGTATTCACTCAAATGACCTAATCCCAGAGGCCTGTTTTCCCACAATCTGTCCATCCACCTACACACCCACCCATCAACGCACATACCCACAACCTTACTCAGCACAGTATGTCTCAAAAGTAGGACGACATAAACCCGTCTTTTGCGTTATCCTACACGTAGCCCCACCACCCACCCCACATAATCCACGAACCCAACTCCACCCCACTTAACCAGCCCAACAACCCTTTCCCTCCCTCTCGCCCACCCACTCCACCTAATCAACCTGTGAAACCACCAGCCTACACTAACCAATCCACCCACCCAGTCAGTCACCAACCTACCAACCCGAATACCATGCTCCAGAAGTCGAATGACTCGCAATTCAGCACACACACACACACACACACACACACACACACACACACACACACACACACAGGCTGGTGGATTTCCTTACAAGAAGAGTCTCACCGCCTAACTCAGTCGGTAGAAAATAGTTCTCTTTACAGGGAGGTTGCCAGGCCGTAGATAATGGGCTTCACTCCGGCTACATACACATGATTTTATGCGATATGAGTAAATAACGTGCTCGAGCTAAACAGGGAAGTTTTCCTTTGGCTGATGACGAAGGAGTTTATTTATCCCAGGATAACGTCTCGTCGGACAAAATGAAAGATGGGTTTTATTCTGGGTAACGCCAGTTGACTTTGTCAAATTATTAGGCATTTCCCTGCGCCAGGCTGCCTCCACCTCATTTCTCCAAAATTCACAGGCGCTCACCGTGTGTGTGTGTGTGTGTGTGTGTGTGTGTGTGTGTGTGTGTGTGTGTGTGTGTCTCTCTCTCTCTCTCTCTCTCTCTCTCTCTCTCTCTCTCTCTCGGTAGCAAATGAATGATTCGAATTTGTTCACTCTTTGTGTTCGCTGATTCAAACCTACAGTATAGGAAGCCGTGGACTGTAATCCAAGAAACATATTAACGTCACTTGCTTGGTATTGTATGAGAAAAAAATAGTTACTAAATAATAACTGCGACATATTCGTGTTATCAGACACGAACCTTCAGAGTAAATATTACTATTACTTTATCCATTAGTACAAGCCCAAAGCTGAAGGGATATCTTTCGACAGAAATGCATCGAAGGCAATTTCTTTGCTCGTGAATGCGACGGTGCCACATACAAGGGTTGGCTGGACGAGGGTGACTAACAACTCCTGGTCGTAATATTACAATGTAGTATATTCAAACAGTCAAACACACGGGATCAGATAAATACAACCTAAGACTCACATAGACAGAGCATTGCATGGCAGGATTTCCCTTCCCCTTACTGTCCGTCATTTGTTGGTTCAGTGTCCGAATCTGGCGGACCTGCGTCTGAGGTTTCGCCATAGGCACAGGGCAGATGGTCCTTTCTGTCTTTCTTGTTTGGAGGAAACTCTAGTTATCAAGGTGACGTTTTTAATTTTCTGGGATTGACGGACCTTCTCCAACCTTTATAGTTTTGTCGATTTTTTTGCTTTTTTAAGTAATATTTTCATACAATCAAGTAATGATTTTTTTTTTTTTAAATATATGCAAGGTTTAACTTTTTTTTTGTTTTCCATTTCACTGAGTCGCTGTGCTCCCAAGTTATTATTTAAACATTCAGTTCTATTCTCCCTGACTGATAATTATTTCATGAAAAAAGAAGAATCCCAGCAGATGTCTTTGCGAATCATAACAGGGGTAATCTTAGGACAGTATTGACCACGAATTTAGAATAGAAAGGAAGACGATGATTCGGGTAGGCCGATTGGTAAATATCAGGTACACCCGAGGAAAGTTCCGCGTTATACACTCGCTCACCACTTCGAAATAGTAAATGTGAGACAAGTGGTATCGAAGCAGTAGCCAACATTCATCTCTGTGGTAACTGTGTGAGAAGGATGGGGATGGAAGAGGGAGGGGTAGGAACTATCAGCTCCCCCAGCCTTCCTCCTCCCTTAACCTCTCCCCTCCCACACAGTGGTACTGTACCAGACATTTGAGTGTCTGGCTACTGCTTCACTAGTGGTTGTCTCACGCATAAAGGTCCGAAATGGTAGGCAGGTGTATAAGGCGGAAGTTTCCTCGGGTGTACCTACTCCATGCCAAAGCATGTAACTAGTTTGGAGAATAATAAAATTAGAAGGCTTTAACCTGCCTATAGAGCTCTCTAGTCAAATCATCAGTTTTGACAGGAAACTGAAAGAAGGAGCATCATTCATTAAAAAAAAAAAAAAAATCCTGGAAAAGATCAAAGAAGCATATACTGTAGTCTACGTACTGGAATCTGGAATAAAAGAAAAATATGTCCCTAGTGTTGTAATTACTGGAATTGAATATGAAGTACACTTTTATGGTATCTTAAAGGTCATTTGACGTTTCTCGTATGCTATTTCAAATATTATTTTTTTCTAAAACCCACTTGTCGATGTAAATAGCCTACGGATAGTACCGTACGGGAGGCTAAGTACTGGTTGAGAATTAAACTGCATAAAGTTAACTCCAGTTACCAACATTCTGTTGACTGGCGAGTATTTTAATTCAGACAGATAACTGATGCAACTTGCTCGTGTCTGATTCCAAGCGTCTTTGTCGGTTAAGATTTGGTGCCAAACTGAAACTATAGTGCACAACGCTACTTTTTTATTTTTCGCGAAAATGTTGGAGTCAAGCAATGTCATGTGATTCAAAGTTCAAACTAAGTAACGCTATGACACACCAATCTTTCTGGCGACAATGACAAGAGCCATGGTACTAGTCATCTCGGGTCACTAGTTTACTGCGTTTTTTTTTCTCTTATCAGTGAAAGAATAGCTGATATTTACTGAATAGCAGCACATTACAACTGTGTGCTTAGCGAACAGATCGGTGTTCAGTTCACCTCATATGGTGATGTAACTGGAAACTCGCTCGCCTGGCAAACGATACGTTTCTAATTCAGTTTGCAGACTCACAACAAGACCTTTGAGCAAAGACTTCTTTTTGGCCCTGTCAGTTCGTTACCTAGAAGTGTAAATAGGGACCTGGATACAAATCGTTGGCTGCGTGTAATGTTCTGGGGGAATGTTTGGGTGCTTTCTTTCGTAAGTTATAAAATTATACAATTTTTTTTTTTTTTCAAATTCATCCAGAGGGACAGCGGTAATTATAACCACGATAAAAAGACGGATAACTTTGAAACAGCGTCCAAATAACAATATAGTTTCATCAAACAATTAGGGTACACCCGACCCAAATTTTGCAGCATCTCAGCCTTTGGCAAAAGTGAACTGGTAAGGGATGGACACTATACTGTAGGTTCTCGTACCCTGTAAGCTGACAAGAATACGATCCTTAGATTTAGGGTTTTGGATCATATATTCCTGTACATAGATTTTTTTTTTTTTAATCCACGGAAGAATGAATCAAAGGTTAGAAGCCAGCAAAATCGTCACTGTTACACAGGAACGAATAAAACACCCTGTATAAACTCAGCATCTGTGCGAGGGTAAAGAAAGTACGCAGACTGTTTAGCATACATAATTTCTTGTAAGCAGACTTTGCAAGAGAGGTACGAGTAATATGCGCCTCTGCCTTAGCGATTTATTTTGAATACTACACCCCATTATTGTCTTGTCTGTGACCCATGTATTTTAAATATCACTATAAATTGCATGACTACAATATAACAGTGGTTTCTCAACTTTCAGTCATAGCATCCCCCAAACTTCTCAATAATCTGATACCCTCCCCACTACACTGTGCAAGATCGACAAAGTAAGTAATAAGGGGGAAAAGGCGTTTTATAGTCTTCGCTTTAGCTTATTTTATCTCGTGTGCAATAATGATAGAAGGATTCATTACATACGCAATTTTTTTTTTTTTTCACTTTCAGGCATGGTTTTCCATTTCAGTTTTCTTGTTTTTTTTTTGTTTTTTTGTGCGCTTAATTTAAGAAAAGTTTATGTCTGCAAAACATAATGAGGCAACACTTAAACAGTTTTGTATCAGTGACTTGAAAAACAATAAACCGAAAAAAAAAAAGAGCAAATTATACTTGACCTCGCACTACATACTGTATGTAAATGCTACTCTAAAATCATTCTGGGTAATAAAGCTTTATAAAAGTCACTTCTTAATTCATTTACCATGAGGCTGAGTCTTTCTTTCCAGTAGTAAGCGCCCAAACAGATTGCAAGACATTGCCATACAAGATAATGTTATCGTGCTATAAACAGAAATAAAATGGCAAGGAAAAGGTGTTAGGAGCACTGCGAAGCTGAGATTACGGACAGTCGTGACTGACCTGAGAGGAGGGAGGACAGTCTTAGGGAGCCGAATCCAACCACTGCAGGGACGGGTATCAGCAGCAGGAGGAGGAGGCCGAGTTGCCTGGCGGGAAGCGACATGGTGAGTGAAGCAGCCACAGCCACACCACCAACCTCAACACATTACCATCAACACATCAACCTTTAGCACGTCCTTGCTGCGCATGACAGTGAGAAAACACTAGCTTCGGCAAACACGTCGACCTCTGCGATCTTCCTTGGGCGCACGTCACGGTATCAAATCATTATCCTCACATACAACACGAGGGTCATACTGCTTATGTTCCTAGTCCCAAACCCCTACTTCAGCAAACACATTAATATTTATTTTCACAACCCATCAACGCAAATCACAAGCCAGAACATTATTATAAGCCAACATACAACCTATATGATCTCTCTACCAAACGACATGCGCCGTGCACACTGCACGAGACCTCTACAGACACATTTCACAAAAACACCTTGAACTTTATCATAATCCTACAACGCATGTTACAAGTCAACACATTAAGTTTTTTTTTTTTTTTTTTTTAGTTCTACTGCGCATGTCACCTTCACCAGTCAACACGACAACCTTTATCATGGCACCAAAACACAGGTTTTTTCTGCATTATCGAACACACAATCTGTTCTCTGTGTTGGGTCTTTTGAATTAAGTGTGCTTGCAATCAGTGCTGTCGGAAGAATAACAGTCTGACATTAGTAACATTCGCGATCAGGTGATAGATGTCTGTTTATTCGTAACGGAAAGTGAAGCAGTGTGAGTGAGATATGTCAATTATTAAATCTGATAATAAACCAGATAATAAAACCAAACATGCCCTATAAATATTTTTAAGACATTGAAAAAGGAAGTTTACATTCATATTATTTTTGGTACATAAAAATAAATAGCCTGCAAGGTGTTTAGATATGAACAGTAGGCAGTTAAACAACAATATAAAAGGAAGTTTGTGTGTGTGTGTGTGTGTGTGTAGGTTGAGTACCAGCAGCTGTATTATACACGAGAAAAAAGTAGCCAAACCATTTCATTTTGTTTTTCTAGCCAATGTCATGAAATTTTAAAGAAAGAAAAAATATATGAGCACGAGGGCAATTATACCAACGAAGAGACAGACTAGTGATGTAATTAGAGGTCAAGAAAAAAAAAAGTTGAAATGCTAATTAATCATTCAATATCCAAGACGGAAAAAAAAATAACCTTAGGTTTTCGTCTACGATTGATGTGGTCTACGGTCCTGAAGTTTTTATTAGTTCAGTTATTTAATAGTTTCATCATAGGTATGTATTACTTTGTTGTGCGTTTTATATAGGTAATGAACATTACTAACTTGTGTTTAACTATTTTTATGCATAAGATAGATCAGCAAGTCATTATCAAAACATAAAAGCAAGTTTCCATCATTGTTATCGTTGTCGTCCTTGCAAAACTCCCTCTGAACATGCATGGTATTCGCTAAGGTGAGTGGAAAGAAAGTCTATGGCAGTGAAGTAAGAAAGGACATTCGCACTGAGCCCTCAGTATTCCAGGCGGACAAGCCTGTAACTTCCACCAACTATACTGGCTCGAGAGAAGACAGTCAGGGTCGTGCTATGGCTGGCATGATAGGCTTCGCAGCACCTGTTCTTAGAAAATTATTTTGCTGTTACATCTTACCATTCTCTTTTGTGTTTTTTTATCACCGAGTAACAAGCCATATGGTTTCCGGTAACCTTGGAAACCATTTAAATCGCTGGGTGATAATCATATAACCAAATGACACAGGATGATCCAGTGTGTTAAGGCGCTCCACCAGATAGAGAATATAAGGTTTTCCATCTGAGGGATGGTTGGGGTTTATTGCTAATATAATGCCACTCAGGGACTGGTGAGGCTGGTCAGCTTTTCCTTACAGGTCTGTATTGAGTAGCCTGGCCCCAGGACAGTTACACTCCTGATGGAAAAAATAAAAGACTGAATAATGAATGGCTATATCGACCCTCGTAATATCGACAAAGTTTTAGTCAGTGACATACATGAGAATTAAAATTATTTAGATGTGACCTGGAAAATTCATCGCAAAGAAAGAGTTGTTACGAAATATCTCCTCGTCAGGTAGAATGCGATCCTCAGTCAGAGCCTTTTGAGAATGTCACCTGACAAACTTAAGAGAGCTGACTCACAAATGGGTTTCTTATCTAACGGGTATGATTTAATACATAAATCAATAAGTAATTAACGAAATACAAATCAAGCGCTTATATCTTTCTTGTCGCAGTGTCTTGCTACTTTGAGAAGATGAATATATTACTTAAAAAACAAGGAAGACTAACTTCAGAAAAAAATACCAAGTGAGGAAACTTTCGTGTCACTCCTGCACCACAATGCAATTAGTTGTAAAAGTGGCGTATCTATACATTATCCAAAGTCACTTCAATCTGCAATAGAAATTGAAGTTTCCAGCAATACAGACAGTGCATTGGACCAGTAAGGATTGTTAACGATTATGTATTTAGAGGAGGAATGTTGCTTCCAAAATGACATTAATTTGTCCACTGGATACTTGCCAACTGAACAGGGTCAAATACACAGCAATGTTTGTTCAGGTCCCATAAATATATCGACAAATTCAGTAAGTAGGAAATATTTAGTGTACCAGACAACATTTCAGTTATCATTTAAGAATCTGCGAAAAGACTGACATTGATGATATTTAATTACTTTATTCATAAATCTGTCCTGTGTAAACAATTAGAAGCCTTTCATTATTCGACGAAACGCAAAGCAATTTTAACTTTATTTGAAACAGAAATGAGTTATATTATGATAAGTAAATACTTATTCCTCCCCTCCCCCCCCCCCATAACTGCCCATTCATCCCCTGCTCGTTTTGCATGTAATGAATAGTCATACAATCGATAATTCAGTAATAATGATTTTTTTTTAGCAAAGAAGACGGAACAAAAGGCCAGGAGCTCGCAAATTGTCCCTTCCAAGAAAAAAATAAAACATGATTATAGAGAGCTAAATTCAAGATCCGTACATTTCGAGTTGCCTGGACATTGCGTTTGAAAGACTGGAGATCTTAGGCAGTAAGAAAAACAGACAGAGAGAGACAGTTCCAGAGATGACCTGTTGCATAAATGAACGTCTGGGAGTAGCGGTTAACTCTTGCATTGGAAAGCTGGCCAGAAAAGAGATGAGAGTTGTTGGTAGACGGGTGCTTCGCACCCACCTTCATGGTGAACGAATGCAAACAGTTCAGAGGAGCAGTGATCATTGAAGTAGCGATAGAAAAGACATTAAGATGAAGCAGTGCGACGAAGAGACAGAGGTTGAAGGGAGCCAGAAAGAGGAGAGTTAATGAGACAAAAAGCCTTTGGCTCCATATAGCTGAGTCGAGCTGTATGTGGGGAGCCTCCCCACACATGAGACTTGTATTCTACACAGGGGCGAATGAAACTTGTGTATAAAGTCAACAACTTATGCTTGGGGAAAGAGGGCACGGGATCGGTTTAGTACATCTAATCTCTTGGAAGCAGATTTGACAAGAGAGGTAATATGTTCTTTCCAAGATAAATCCCTAGAGAATGAAACCCCAATTATGTTTACGGATCATGCAGGACTGAGCTGGATGTTGTTAAAAATTGGAAGGTACTTCTGTGGAAGATTTTGCCGGGTTGATAGATGTATGAACTGAGTTTTTGATGCATTAAACAACACAATTGCTTCTACTCCAATCAGAAATATGAAACAAGTCAGATTTTAGGTGTGCCATAGCCTCATCCCTTGTTTACTGAAGTAACTACTGAGATGGACGCTGCGGGAAGCGAATGGAAACGCGAATGGTGGAGCCATCAGCATATGAGTGGATAGGGTTAGATGTAGAGCTTAGAAGGTTAGTGATGAATAAAAAGAATAGAGTTGGTGATTGAATAAAACCATGAGGAACACCAATGTTGATAGCTGTAGGGGAAGAACTGTGGCCGTCTACAACAGCAGCTATAGAACGACCAGAAAGGAAACTAGAGATGACGGCACAGATGGACGGATATAAACGGTAAGAGGACAGTATGGAAATTAAGGATTTATGCCAGACTCGATCGTAAGCCTTTGAGATGCCAAGAGCAATGGCAAAGCTTTCACTAAAGTCCCGAAAGAAGGATGACCCTAAGTCTGAAAGGGAGGTGAGAAGATCGCCAGTGGAGGGTCCCTGATGGAACCCATGCTGACGATCAGAAAGAAGGTTGTGATAGGAAAAATGCATTAAATATTTTTGTTAATAGACTAGAGGACTTTTGAAATACAGGATGTTAAAGCAATTGGGATATAGTTAGAGGGCTGGGAATGGTCACCCAGATTGCCTTGATATATTCTTAAGGTAATACCCTCTCATTTGTCAACATTATTTATATTCCTTTCTTATTTTTTTAAAATCAATATCAGGTTGTCAGGTGAAGCAGGCCCATCGATCACAGGTAAGCAACTGCTTCTGTGTGGCCGTCCTTCAGGTACAGTACAGTACATACCCCGTGAAGGGAACCGGCGCCCGCTTGTGGTTGATAGCGCCTCACAGATGTTGGACCTGGATCCTTCCCACAGCGAGAAGCAGGGATGTATGAGGAGGTTTGACTTCCACGTGGGCGCAGCAGCTGCTCCACGGAGGATCAGTGCCAGCACTTTGGAGAGAGAGAGAGAGAGAGAGAGAGAGAGAGAGACAGACAGACAGACAGACAGAGAGACAGACAGACAGACAGACAGACAGATAGAGACAGAGAGAGGAGAATCATGCCTGTCGTCAGTCTCTGGGAATAATTGCTGTCAGTTAGGTTACGTAATTTCTTTTGTTTTATGTGTCTGACCCTGGACAAAGGCTTCACAACCTGCTCCCAAGGCCCTGTAGTCATCCTATATACCATACACCTCTACATGTCACCACTTAGGCGCTAACACCCACCGTCCATATTGAGTACATGCTAGGGCTGTCTCATACAGGACTGGTGTATTGGTATTAGCGGGGGTATTTTTACAACATGTCAGCGGGTCTTCTGTTAGATCAGTAAAGTTTGCTTTTACTCAAATCAAATCCTTAACCTTTTCCCTACCCCAGCGGGGATTTGAACCTGTGTCCGGTAGGACTGCAGGCCACCTCTCAACCGACTGAGCTACCGCCTTGAGGGATTCTCGCTGCTTCCAGACGACTAATGCAATTTTGGGAGATATTTTTGTAGTAGATGGATTGACAAAGGCTTTATGTAACCTTTTAATCCGTAAATCCTCTTGAGAACTGAATATAAATGTCTGGTGGTTTAAGAAATACTGGAATATATGATACAGTGAAGGGTTAAACAGAAGCACCAGTAATATAACAGGGAAGAACTTTGTGATTGATAGTCACTTAATATTTTATTTTTACCCATTGAATTTGGTGTTTTTGAGAAATTTTTTGCAATTAGGCTTTATTTCCTCAATTGTGAAATATTAGTTTGATTATTTCATTATTCACTTTAATATTTATATCACATGGATCAGTTACATTTTCCATTTCTTTTATGCACCGAACACGTGATTCTTCAACATGAAATTCAACTGTTACCGAAGATTTGTTTCCTATCATCATATTTCATTTTTATTTATGTTTATGACACTGGTCCTCAACACTTTTACTCTCCGGATCTCGTGTCCGGGATACTATTCAAGGAATTCCTTGGGGTTTAGGGCCCAGAGGCCGAGGTAGCTATTAACCCAAACAGCATATATTAGAAAAAGAAAGAAAACCATTCGGTAGCCGAATGCTAATCGCCCGCAAGGTTATGCTGTTGGCGAAGTCCAAGATTTCGGCCATATCTTAATACCCTTAAGGTTTCATGTTGACAACTCAAGCCGTTCATGAGATATAATGGTGCTAAAGGCGGCCGATAAAAGCTAACTGACCTGTGGCAGCCATTTTGCTTACCTTGACCTTAACCACGAGTGCCCATTTTCGAACTCGTCCAAGATTTGGCCATATTTTGATACTGTGAAGGTTCCTTGTTGATAGCCCAAGCCGTTCATGAGATTTAATAGGAACACACACACACACACACACACACACACACACACACACACACACACACACACAGGTAAGCAAAGAGGCAGGCGAAGACTATCGCTCCGCCTTCTTAAGGTGGGCGAGAGTAAAAATATCTTTTAGAATCACTCAAAAAAAGAAAAAAAAAAAGAATATCAAAATCGTAATTTGGGTCGCCAACTCAGATTGTTCCTACCTCATTTAAAGGAAAGGATTCTGCTGCAGCCGATTATCTTCTCTTAGTATTTTGAGACATATTCGTGGCGGGTTTGACTGGAGCTACAGATGTGAACGGACATGAGCTGGATAACCGTCTTTCAGTTTACTCTTAGCCAGCAAAATGATATAGCAGATGTGATGGTGTTCAACAGTTCCTGGAGAAGCTGGCAAACGAAAGATTCCATAGAAGTAATGACCAGCACACGACCATCAGGATACAGCTGGGAAACCTTATTGTAAAATGTGTCCTGATCTTGCACAGGAACAAATGGCTGGAACATTAATACATCCAAAAAGGACATGCAATAAGAATCAAACGCCATGCAAGAGAATACAGTCTTCCTGTTGTGAATACAGTAGTTCTAGGAGTGATATGAATGAATTTCAAACTCAAATAACGCGAAAAATGCAATAACAAAAGTCTGCACTAACCGGACAATGAGGAAGGTTCACTTAAAGTCATTGGTTTCACTGTCTAAAAATTATAAGCAGCCTTTCACTGTTTGCGGCATGGAGAAAAAGATCAGTGTACAGACGTTGGAATAAGTTCATTTCCTTTTCCGTGGACTAAGGTGTTTGTTACACTGCTCGATGGAGAGCTATCCCCTCCTCCTCCCTTCCTCATTGTCCCACACTCCCACCTAACCCCCCCCCCCACTTTTCTCTCCGACCCCATAACCCCACCCGGTACCCTCCATACTCTCCCTCACAGCCAGCTATGGTGGTACCAATCTTAAGTGGCGGTTTGGGTGGGGCACGAACCTCTGTACAGTGGTGTCACGTGTTCCATACCCGCTATGTGAACGGCTATGATATATGTAATAGGCATCACAATAAGATAAACACATAAGAATGTAATGGTAACGTGTGTATTATAATATATGAAAGAACAGTATACTTATTATGCGTAAAATATTTATACGGCAAAACAGAAACGTGGCATAATTATTTTACAGTGTTGCTTAAAAAAAAAGTAGTCACTTTTATTGGCTGTTACCGTATTTCTGGGGTTGGTAATAATGTCACAATTATGATTATAAGATAATGTGCAGGAATATAAGGAAAAATATACCAGATTCTTAGTAAAAAAAATATATACATTAAACCCTCGTGGGCGGCAACACACACACCCAGTCCCACCTGGTCATCTGTGAGGAATAGGCCTGTTTGGGGACACCTCTTAAAAAAAACGCGCCAAGACTTTAACCTCCTGGGTGGTGTGGAAATAAAGTCAGATTTACAGTATGTACATTATAACGTAAAAGAAAATAACCAAAATGTATCCTAAAATACCATAGACGAGAGAGAAAGGGGGGGGGGAGGCAGACCAGGGGCAGTGTTGAGTGCAGGTGAGTGAGAGATGGAGGAAGGGAGGGAAGGAAGGAGGGAAAGAGTGATTGAATGAAAACAAATCATGGCGCCACAACAACGAGGTCATCTGGCGCCATATGTAAAACAATAATATTTTTAAACAATTAGATATAATAAAAACAAAATAAAGAAATGAAAGCACAAGTTTATAAGTCACTCATAAAAGAAACAAAATTCTCAAGGGTGAAGCACATTTCCCCAAGGAGAGAGAGAGAGAGAGAGAGAGAGAGAGAGAGAGAGAAGGCAGGCAAGGGGCAGTGTTGAGTGCATTGTCAAACTAAGGGAAAGATAAAGGGAGGGAAGGAAGGAGGGCGAGAATGATTGAATGAAAAGGTGCCGTAACACCGAGGTCATCTGGCGTCATATGTAAAACAATAATATAATAAAAAACAAAATAAAGAAATGAAAGCACAAGTTTATAAGACATAAAAGAAACAAAATTCCCTAGGGTGACGCAGATCTACCCCCAGGAGAGAGAGAGAGAGAGAGAGAGAGAGAGAGGCATCGCGAGTATGGAAAACGTGGCAATACTGTACAGAGGTTCGTGCCCCACCCAAAGCGCCACTTTAGAATGGTACGACCATAGGGGTTTCTGTACTTCAAGCACCTGTCTAATTACGTGTAGTCCGAATAACTAATAAAAGAATAGCACGTATCATAAACCAATTTAGGTAACCCGTGTATGTGGCAGCGTCGCATTCACGAGCACAGAAGTTGCCTTCGATGGATTTCTGTTGAAAAATATCCCTTCAGCTTTGAGCTTGTACAAATGGGTAAAGCAATAGTAATATTTGCTTTGAAGGTTTGACTCTGATAACACGAATATATCATACTGATTATTTAATAACTTGTTTCTCATATAGAGCCAAGCAAGTGACAAATATGTATATTTGGGTCCACTCCACGACTTTCTGTAGGTTTGAACCAGCGAACACAGAGCGAACAAGTTCGAAGCATTCATTTGTTACCAGGAGAGAGAGAGAGAGAGAGAGTAGTGGGTGCCTGTGAATTTTAGAGGAATGAGGTGGAGAAATGAGGTGCTCAGCACAGTTAAACAGGGATTTTTCCATCGTTTCGGTTGGCTTTCTATGCCTAAATGACTAAAAGGTAGATTATGAAATATAATAACTGGATGACGAGGTGGTAATAGGGTCTGGCTAATGGTTGTTTGGTCCAAGGTGTGCAGTGGTAAGCCTAATTCCAGGCAACGGTCGCTGTTAAAAGTTGGATATTGTAAGTCCTATTTATTGTAAATATCTCCATGTATGTTTACAGTACGTTTATGCCCCGTTGGACTTATTTTCACCCCAGGAATATTTTTATCAATGGACATTTTCACCACTCAGAACAAAATCCTCATGGACCTTTTTTCCTTACTGACTTTTTTTTTTTCAGAGTCGCCTACTTTTCTACGTAAACCTATATTCCCATGAACTAATTTTCCCCATTGATGCATTTTCTCCCCGCGGACCAATTTTTCCGTCGACCTTGAACCTCTGCATGGATACAGCTTTCCTACATGGACGTATACTCATGGACATGTTTTTCACAGTGAACCTATTTTCCCAATAAACCTGTTATCCGACGTGGTTATATCACCCACTGATACGTATAGTTGAAACACAGACCTCTTAACCAACAGACGTATTGCACTATGGACCTGTAGTAACCCACTGGATATATATACCTACTTCAGCGTGATTCCATACTAATCTCCCCTGTGGACCGATTTTCACACACTGACCTATTCCCAACTCGGACGTATTCACTCAAATGACCTAATCCCAGAGGCCTGTTTTCCCACAATCTGTCCATCCACCTACACACCCACCCATCAACGCACATACCCACAACCTTACTCAGCACAGTATGTCTCAAAAGTAGGACGACATAAACCCGTCTTTTGCGTTATCCTACACGTAGCCCCACCACCCACCCCACATAATCCACGAACCCAACTCCACCCCACTTAACCAGCCCAACAACCCTTTCCCTCCCTCTCGCCCACCCACTCCACCTTATCAACCTGTGAAACCGCCAGCCTACACTAACCAATCCACCCACCCAGTCAGTCACCAACCTACCAACCCGAATACCATGCTCCAGAAGTCGGATGACTCGCAATTCAGCACACACACACACACACACACACACACACACACACACACACACACACACAGGCTGGTGGATTTCCTTACAAGAAGAGTCTCACCGCCTAACTCAGTCGGTAGAAAATAGTTCTCTTTACAGGGAGGTTGCCAGGCCGTAGATAATGGGCTTCACTCCGGCTACATACACATGATTTTATGCGATATGAGTAAATAACGTGCTCGAGCTAAACAGGGAATTTTTCCTTTGGCTGATGACGAAGGAGTTTATTCATCCCAGGATAACGTCTCGTCGGACAAAATGAAAGATGGGTTTTATTCTGGGTAACGCCAGTTGACTTTGTCAAATTATTAGGCATTTCCCTGCGCCAGGCTGCCTCCACCTCATTTCTCCAAAATTCACAGGCGCTCACCGTGTGTGTGTGTGTGTGTGTGTGTGTGTGTGTGTGTCTCTCTCTCTCTCTCTCTCTCTCTCTCTCTCTCTCTCTCTCTCTCTCTCTCGGTAGCAAATGAATGATTCGAATTTGTTCACTCTTTGTGTTCGCTGATTCAAACCTACAGTATAGGAAGCCGTGGACTGTAATCCAAGAAACATATTAACGTCACTTGCTTGGTATTGTATGAGAAAAAAATAGTTACTAAATAATAACTGCGACATATTCGTGTTATCAGACACGAACCTTCAGAGTAAATATTACTATTACTTTATCCATTAGTACAAGCCCAAAGCTGAAGGGATATCTTTCGACAGAAATGCATCGAAGGCAATTTCTTTGCTCGTGAATGCGACGGTGCCACATACAAGGGTTGGCTGGACGAGGGTGACTAACAACTCCTGGCCGTAATATTACAATGTAGTATATTCAAACAGTCAAACACACGGGATCAGATAAATACAACCTAAGACTCACATAGACAGAGCATTGCATGGAAGGATTTCCCTTCCCCTTACTGTCCGTCATTTGTTGGTTCAGTGTCCGAATCTGGCGGACCTGCGTCTGAGGTTTCGCCATAGGCACAGGGCAGATGGTCCTTTCTGTCTTTCTTGTTTGGAGGAAACTCTAGTTATCAAGGTGACGTTTTTAATTTTCTGGGATTGACGGACCTTCTCCAACCTTTATAGTTTTGTCGATTTTTTTGCTTTTTTAAGTAATATTTTCATGCAATCAAGTAATGATTTTTTTTTTTTATATATATGCAAGGTTTAACTTATTTTTTGGTTTCCATTTCACTGAGTGGCTGTGCTCCCAAGTTATTATTTAAACATTCAGTTCTATTCTCCCTGACTGATAATTATTTCATGAAAAAAGAAGAATCCCAGCAGATGTCTTTGCGAATCATAACAGGGGTAATCTTAGGACAGTATTGACCACGAATTTAGAATAGAAAGGAAGACGATGACTCGGGTAGGCCGATTGGTAAATATCAGGTACACCCGAGGAAAGTTCCGCGTTATACACTCGCTCACCACTTCGAAATAGTAAATGTGAGACAAGTGGTATCGAAGCAGTAGCCAACATTCATCTCTGTGGTAACTGTGTGAGAAGGATGGGGATGGAAGATGGAGGGGTAGGAACTATCAGCTCCCCCAGCCTTCCTCCTCCCTTAACCTCTCCCCTCCCACACAGTGGTACTGTACCAGACATTTGAGTGTCTGGCTACTGCTTCACTAGTGGTTGTCTCACGCATAAAGGTCCGAAATGGCAGGCAGGTGTATAAGGCGGAAGTTTCCTCGGGTGTACCTACTCCATGCCAAAGCATGTAACTAGTTTGGAGAATAATAAAATTAGAAGGCTTTAACCTGCCTATAGAGCTCTCTAGTCAAATCATCAGTTTTGACAGGAAACTGAAAGAAGGAGCATCATTCATTTAAAAAAAAAAAAAAATCCTGGAAAAGATCAAAGAAGCATATACTGTAGTCTACGTACTGGAATCTGGAATAAAAGAAAAATATGTCCCTAGTGTTGTAATTACTGGAATTGAATATGAAGTACACTTTTATGGTATCTTAAAGGTCATTTGACGTTTCTCGTATGCTATTTCAAATATTATTTTTTTCTAAAACCCACTTGTCGATGTAAATAGCCTACGGATAGTACCGTACTGGAGGCTAAGTACTGGTTGAGAATTAAACTGCATAATGTTAACTCCAGTTACCAACATTCTGTTGACTGGCGAGTATTTTAATTCAGACAGATAACTGATGCAACTTGCTCGTGTCTGATTCCAAGCGTCTTTGTCGGTTAAGATTTGGTGCCAAACTGAAACTATAGTGCACAACGCTACTTTTTTATTTTTGGCGAAAATGTTGGAGTCAAGCAATGTCATGTGATTCAAAGTTCAAACTAAGTAACGCTATGACACACCAATCTTTCTGGCGACAATGACAAGAGCCATGGTACTAGTCATCTCGGGTCACTAGTTTACTGTGTTTTTTTTTCTCTTATCAGTGAAAGAATAGCTGATATTTACTGAATAGCAGCACATTACAACTGTGTGCTTAGCGAACAGATCGGTGTTCAGTTCACCTCATATGGTGATGTAACTGGAAACTCGCTCGCCTGGCAAACGATACGTTTCTAATTCAGTTTGCAGACTCACAACAAGACCTTTGAGCAAAGACTTCTTTTTGGCCCTGTCAGTTCGTTACCTAGAAGTGTAAATAGGGACCTGGATACAAATCGTTGGCTGCGTGTAATGTTCTGGGGGAATGTTTGGGTGCTTTCTTTCGTAAGTTATAAAATTATACAATTTTTTTTTTTTCAAATTCATCCAGAGGGACAGCGGTAATTATAACCACGATAAAAAGACGGATAACTTTGAAACAGCGTCCAAATAACAATATAGTTTCATCAAACAATTAGGGTACACCCGACCCAAATTTTGCAGCATCTCAGCCTTTGGCAAAAGTGAACTGGTAAGGGATGGACACTATACTGTAGGTTCTCGTACCCTGTAAGCTGACAAGAATACGATCCTTAGATTTAGGGTTTTGGATCATATATTCCTGTACATAGATTTTTTTTTTTAATCCACGGAAGAATGAATCAAAGGTTAGAAGCCAGCAAAATCGTCACTGTTACACAGGAACGAATAAAACACCCTGTATAAACTCAGCATCTGTGCGAGGGTAAAGAAAGTACGCAGACTGTTTAGCATACATAATTTCTTGTAAGCAGACTTTGCAAGAGAGGTACGAGTAATATGCGCCTCTGCCTTAGCGATTTATTTTGAATACTACACCCCATTATTGTCTTGTCTGTGACCCATGTATTTTAAATATCACTATAAATTGCATGACTGCAATATAACAGTGGTTTCTCAACTTTCAGTCATAGCATCCCCCAAACTTCTCAATAATCTGATACCCTCCCCACTACACTGTGCAAGATCGACAAAGTAAGTAATAAGGGGGAAAAGGCGTTTTATAGTCTTCGCTTTAGCTTATTTTATCTCGTGTGCAATGATGATAGAACGATTAATTATATACGCAATTTTTTTTTTTTTTTCACTTTCAGGCATGGTTTTCCATTTCAGTTTTCTTGTTTTTTTTTTGTTTTTTTGTGCGCTTAATTTAAGAAAAGTTTATGTCTGCAAAACATAATGAGGCAACACTTAAACAGTTTTGTATCAGTGACTTGAAAAACAATAAACCGAAAAAAAAAAAGAGCAAATTATACTTGACCTCGCACTACATACTGTATGTAAATGCTACTCTAAAATCATTCTGGGTAATAAAGCTTTATAAAAGTCACTTCTTAATTCATTTACCATGAGGCTGAGTCTTTCTTTCCAGTAGTAAGCGCCCAAACAGATTGCAAGACATTGCCATACAAGATAATGTTATCGTGCTATAAACAGAAATAAAATGGCAAGGAAAAGGTGTTAGGAGCACTGCGAAGCTGAGATTACGGACAGTCGTGACTGACCTGAGAGGAGGGAGGACAGTCTTAGGGAGCCGAATCCAACCACTGCAGGGACGGGTATCAGCAGCAGGAGGAGGAGGCCGAGTTGCCTGGCGGGAAGCGACATGGTGAGTGAAGCAGCCACAGCCACACCACCAACCTCAACACATTACCATCAACACATCAACCTTTAGCACGTCCTTGCTGCGCATGACAGTGAGAAAACACTAGCTTCGGCAAACACGTCGACCTCTGCGATCTTCCTTGGGCGCACGTCACGGTATCAAATCATTATCCTCACATACAACACGAGGGTCATACTGCTTATGTTCCTAGTCCCAAACCCCTACTTCAGCAAACACATTAATATTTATTTTCACAACCCATCAACGCAAATCACAAGCCAGAACATTATTATAAGCCAACATACAACCTATATGATCTCTCTACCAAACGACATGCGCCGTGCACACTGCACGAGACCTCTACAGACACATTTCACAAAAACACCTTGAACTTTATCATAATCCTACAACGCATGTTACAAGTCAACACATTAAGTTCTTTTTTTTTTTTTTTTAGTTCTACTGCGCATGTCACCTTCACCAGTCAACACGACAACCTTTATCATGGCACCAAAACACAGGTTTTTTCTGCATTATCGAACACACAATCTGTTCTCTGTGTTGGGTCTTTTGAATTAAGTGTGCTTGCAATCAGTGCTGTCGGAAGAATAACAGCCTGACATTAGTAACATTCGCGATCAGGTGATAGATGTCTGTTTATTCGTAACGGAAAGTGAAGCAGTGTGAGTGAGATATGTCAATTATTAAATCTGATAATAAACCAGATAATAAAACCAAACATGCCCTATAAATATTTTTAAGACATTGAAAAAGGAAGTTTACATTCATACTATTTTTGGTACATAAAAATAAATACCTGCAAGGTGTTTAGATATGAACAGTAGGCAGTTAAACAACAATATAAAAGGAAGTTTGTGTGTGTGTGTCTGTGTGTAGGTTGAGTACCAGCAGCTGTATTATACACGAGAAAAAAGTAGCCAAACCATTTCATTTTGTTTTTCTAGCCAATGTCATGAAATTTTAAAGAATGAAAAAATATATGAGCACGAGGGCAATTATACCAACGAAGAGACAGACTAGTGATGTAATTAGAGGTCAAGAAAAAAAAAAGTTGAAATGCTAATTAATCATTCAATATCCAAGACGGAAAAAAAAAATAACCTTAGGTTTTCGTCTACGATTGATGTGGCCTACGGTCCTGAAGTTTTTATTAGTTCAGTTATTTAATAGTTTCATCATAGGTATGTATTACTTTGTTGTGCGTTTTATATAGGTAATGAACATTACTAACTTGTGTTTAACTATTTTTATGCATAAGATAGATCAGCAAGTCATTATCAAAACATAAAAGCAAGTTTCCATCATTGTTATCGTTGTCGTCCTTGCAAAACTCCCTCTGAACATGCATGGTATTCGCTAAGGTGAGTGGAAAGAAAGTCTATGGCAGTGAAGTAAGAAAGGACATTCGCACTGAGGCCTCAGTATTCCAGGCGGACAAGCCTGTAACTTCCACCAACTATACTGGCTCGAGAGAAGACAGTCAGGGTCGTGCTATGGCTGGCATGATAGGCTTCGTAGCACCTGTTCTTAGAAAATTATTTTGCTGTTACATCTTACCATTCTCTTTTGTGTTTTTTTATCACCGAGTAACAAGCCATATGGTTTCCGGTAACCTTGGAAACCATTTAAATCGCTGGGTGATAATCATATAACCAAATGACACAGGATGATCCAGTGTGTTAAGGCGCTCCACCAGATAGAGAATATAAGGTTTTCCATCTGAGGGATGGTTGGGGTTTATTGCTAATATAATGCCGCTCAGGGACTGGTGAGGCTGGTCAGCTTTTCCTTACAGGTCTGTATTGAGTAGCCTGGCCCCAGGACAGTTACACTCCTGATGGAAAAAATAAAAGACTGAATAATGAATGGCTATATCGACCCTCGTAATATCGACAAAGTTTTAGTCAGTGACATACATGAGAATTAAAATTATTTAGATGTGACCTGGAAAATTCATCGCAAAGAAAGAGTTGTTACGAAATATCTCCTCGTCAGGTAGAATGCGATCCTCAGTCAGAGCCTTTTGAGAATGTCACCTGACAAACTTAAGAGAGCTGACTCACAAATGGGTTTCTTATCTAACGGGTATGATTTAATACATAAATCAATAAGTAATTAACGAAATACAAATCAAGCGCTTATATCTTTCTTGTCGCAGTGTGTCTTGCTACTTTGAGAAGATGAATATATTACTTAAAAAACAAGGAAGACTAACTTCAGAAAAAAATACCAAGTGAGGAAACTTTCGTGTCACTCCTGCACCACAATGCAATTAGTTGTAAAAGTGGCGTATCTATACATTATCCAAAGTCACTTCAATCTGCAATAGAAATTGAAGTTTCCAGCAATACAGACAGTGCATTGGACCAGTAAGGATTGTTAACGATTATGTATTTAGAGGAGGAATGTTGCTTCCAAAATGACATTAATTTGTCCACTGGATACTTGCCAACTGAACAGGGTCAAATACACAGCAATGTTTGTTCAGGTCCCATAAATATATCGACAAATTCAGTAAGTAGGAAATATTTAGTGTACCAGACAACATTTCAGTTATCATTTAAGAATCTGAGAAAAGACTGACATTGATGATATTTAATTACTTTATTCATAAATCTGTCCTGTGTAAACAATTAGAAGCCTTTCATTATTCGACGAAACGCAAAGCAATTTTAACTTTATTTGAAACAGAAATGAGTTATATTATGATAAGTAAATACTTATTCCTCCCCCCCCCCCATAACTGCCCATTCATCCCCTGCTCGTTTTGCATGTAATGAATAGTCATACAATCGATAATTCAGTAATAATGATTTTTTTTTAGCAAAGAAGACGGAACAAAAGGCCAGGAGCTCGCAAATTGTCCCCTCCAAGAAAAAAATAAAACATGATTATAGAGAGCTAAATTCAAGATCCGTACATTTCGAGTTGCCTGGACATTGCGTTTGAAAGACTGGAGATCTTAGGCAGTAAGAAAAACAGACAGAGAGAGACAGTTCCAGAGATGACCTGTTGCATAAATGAAGGTCTGGGAGTAGCGGTTAACTCTTGCATTGGAAAGCTGGCCAGAAAAGAGATGAGAGTTGTTGGTAGACGGGTGCTTCGCACCCACCTTCATGGTGAACGAATGCAAACAGTTCAGAGGAGCAGTGATCATTGAAGTAGCGATAGAAAAGACATTAAGATGAAGCAGTGCGACGAAGAGACAGAGGTTGAAGGGAGCCAGAAAGAGGAGAGTTAATGAGACAAAAAGCCTTTGGCTCCATATAGCTGAGTCGAGCTGTATGTGGGGAGCCTCCCCACACATGAGACTTGTATTCTACACAGGGGCGAATGAAACTTGTGTATAAAGTCAACAACTTATGCTTGGGTAAAGAGGGCACGGGGTCGGTTTAGTACATCTAATCTCTTGGAAGCAGATTTGACAAGAGAGGTAATATGTTCTTTCCAAGATAAATCCCTAGAGAATGAAACCCCAATTATGTTTACGGATCATGCAGGACTGAGCTGGATGTTGTTAAAAATTAGAAGGTACTTCTGTGGAAGATTTTGCCGGGTTGATAGATGTATGAACTGAGTTTTTGATGCATTAAACAACACAATTGCTTCTACTCCAATCAGAAATATGAAACAAGTCAGATTTTAGGTGTGCCATAGCCTCATCCCTTGTTTACTGAAGTAACTACTGAGATGGACGCTGCGGGAAGCGAATGGAAACGCGAATGGTGGAGCCATCAGCATATGAGTGGATAGGGTTAGATGTAGAGCTTAGAAGGTTAGTGATGAATAAAAAGAATAGAGTTGGTGATTGAATAAAACCATGAGGAACACCAATGTTGATAGCTGTAGGGGAAGAACTGTGGCCGTCTACAACAGCAGCTATAGAACGACCAGAAAGGAAACTAGAGATGACGGCACAGATGGACGGATATAAACGGTAAGAGGACAGTATGGAAATTAAGGATTTATGCCAGACTCGATCGTAAGCCTTTGAGATGCCAAGAGCAATGGCAAAGCTTTCACTAAAGTCCCGAAAGAAGGATGACCCTAAGTCTGAAAGGGAGGTGAGAAGATCGCCAGTGGAGGGTCCCTGATGGAACCCATGCTGACGATCAGAAAGAAGGTTGTGATAGGAAAAATGCATTAAATATTTTTGTTAATAGACTAGAGGACTTTTGAAATACAGGATGTTAAAGCAATTGGGATATAGTTAGAGGGCTGGGAATGGTCACCCAGATTGCCTTGATATATGCTTAAGGTAATACCCTCTCATTTGTCAACATTATTTATATTCCTTTCTTATTTTTTTTAAATCAATATCAGGTTGTCAGGTGAAGCAGGCCCATCGATCACAGGTAAGCAACTGCTTCTGTGTGGCCGTCCTTCAGGTACAGTACAGTACATACCCCGTGAAGGGAACCGGCGCCCGCTTGTGGTTGATAGCGCCTCACAGATGTTGGACCTGGATCCTTCCCACAGCGAGAAGCAGGGATGTATGAGGAGGTTTGACTTCCACGTGGGCGCAGCAGCTGCTCCACGGAGGATCAGTGCCAGCACTTTGGAGAGAGAGAGAGAGAGAGAGAGAGAGAGAGAGAGACAGACAGACAGACAGATAGAGACAGAGAGAGGAGAATCATGCCTGTCGTCAGTCTCTGGGAATAATTGCTGTCAGTTAGGTTACGTAATTTCTTTTGTTTTATGTGTCTGACCCTGGACAAAGGCTTCACAACCTGCTCCCAAGGCCCTGTAGTCATCCTATATACCATACACCTCTACATGTCACCACTTAGGCGCTAACACCCACCGTCCATATTGAGTACATGCTAGGGCTGTCTCATACAGGACTGGTGTATTGGTATTAGCGGGGGTATTTTTACAACATGTCAGCGGGTCTTCTGTTAGATCAGTAAAGTTTGCTTTTACTCAAATCAAATCCTTAACCTGTTCCCTACCCCAGCGGGGATTTGAACCTGTGTCCGGTAGGACTGCAGGCCACCTCTCAACCGACTGAGCTACCGCCTTGAGGGATTCTCGCTGCTTCCAGACGACTAATGCAATTTTGGGAGATATTTTTGTAGTAGATGGATTGACAAAGGCTTTATGTAACCTTTTAATCCGTAAATCCTCTTGAGAACTGAATATAAATGTCTGGTGGTTTAAGAAATACTGGAATATATGATACAGTGAAGGGTTAAACAGAAGCACCAGTAATATAACAGGGAAGAACTTTGTGATTGATAGTCACTTAATATTTTATTTTTACCCATTGAATTTGGTGTTTTTGAGACATTTTTTGCAATTAGGCTTTATTTCCTCAATTGTGAAATATTAGTTTGATTATTTCATTATTCACTTTAATATTTATATCACATGGATCAGTTACATTTTCCATTTCTTTTATGCACCGAACACGTGATTCTTCAACATGAAATTCAACTGTTACCGAAGATTTGTTTCCTATCATCATATTTCATTTTTATTTATGTTTATGACACTGGTCCTCAACACTTTTACTCTCCGGATCTCGTGTCCGGGATACTATTCAAGGAATTCCTTGGGGTTTAGGGCCCAGAGGCCGAGGTAGCTATTAACCCAAACAGCATATATTAGAAAAAGAAAGAAAACCATTCGGTAGCCGAATGCTAATCGCCCGCAAGGTTATGCTGTTGGCGAAGTCCAAGATTTCGGCCATATCTTAATACCCTTAAGGTTTCATGTTGACAGCTCAAGCCGTTCATGAGATATAATGGTGCTAAAGGCGGCCGATAAAAGCTAACTGACCTGTGGCAGCCATTTTGCTTACCTTGACCTTAACCACGAGTGCCCATTTTCGAACTCGTCCAAGATTTGGCCATATTTTGATACTGTGAAGGTTCCTTGTTGATAGCCCAAGCCGTTCATGAGATTTAATAGGAACACACACACACACACACACACACACACACACACACACACACACACACACAGGTAAGCAAAGAGGCAGGCGAAGACTATCGCTCCGCCTTCTTAAGGTGGGCGAGAGTAAAAATATCTTTTAGAATCACTCAAAAAAAGAAAAAAAAAAAGAATATCAAAATCGTAATTTGGGTCGCCAACTCAGATTGTTCCTACCTCATTTAAAGGAAAGGATTCTGCTGCAGCCGATTATCTTCTCTTAGTATTTTGAGACATATTCGTGGCGGGTTTGACTGGAGCTACAGATGTGAACGGACATGAGCTGGATAACCGTCTTTCAGTTTACTCTTAGCCAGCAAAATGATATAGCAGATGTGATGGTGTTCAACAGTTCCTGGAGAAGCTGGCAAACGAAAGATTCCATAGAAGTAATGACCAGCACACGACCATCAGGATACAGCTGGGAAACCTTATTATAAAATGTGTCCTGATCTTGCACATGAACAAATGGCTGGAACATTAATACATCCAAAAAGGACATGCGATAAGAATCAAACGCCATGCAAGAGAATACAGTCTTCCTGTTGTGAATACAGTAGTTCTAGGAGTGATATGAATGAATTTCAAACTCAAATAACGCGAAAAACGCAATAACAAAAGTCTGCTCTAACCAGACAATGAAGAAGGTTCACTTAACGTCATTGGTTTCACTGTCTAAAAATTATAAGCAGCCTTTCACTGTTTGCGGCATGGAGAAAAAGATCAGTGTACAGACGTCGGAATAAGTTCGTTTCTTTTTCCGTGGACTAAGGTGTTTGTTACACTGCTCGATGGAGAGCTATCCCCTCCTCCTCCCTTCCTCATTGTCCCACACTCCCACCTAACCCCCCCCCCCACTTTTCTCTCCGACCCCATAACCCCACCCGGTACCCTCCATACTCTCCCTCACAGCCAGCTATGGTGGTACCAATCTTAAGTGGCGGTTTGGGTGGGGCACGAACCTCTGTACAGTGGTGTCACGTGTTCCATACCCGCTATGTGAACGGCTCTGATATATGTAATAGGCATCACAATAAGATAAACACATAAGAATGTAATGGTAACGTGTGTATTATAATATATGAAAGAACAGTATACTTATTATGCGTAAAATATTTATACGGCAATACAGAAACGTGGCATAATTATTTTACAGTGTTGCTTAAAAAAAAAGTAGTCACTTTTATTGGCTGTTACCGTATTTCTGGGGTTGGTAATAATGTCACAATTATGATTATAAGATAATGTGCAGGAATATAAGGAAAAATATACCAGATTCTTAGTAAAAAAAATATATACATTAAACCCTCGTGGGCGGCAACACACACACCCAGTCCCACCTGGTCATCTGTGAGGAATAGGCCTGTTTGGGGACACCTCTTAAAAAAAACGCGCCAAGACTTTAACCTCCTGGGTGGTGTGGAAATAAAGTCAGATTTACAATATGTACATTATAACGTAAAAGAAAATACCCAAAATGTATCCTAAAATACCATAGACGTGAGAGAAAGGGGGCGGCAGACCAGGGGCAGTGTTGAGTGCAGGTGAGTGAGAGATGGAGGAAGGGAGGGAAGGAAGGAGGGAAAGAGTGATTGAATGAAAACAAATCATGGCGCCACAACAACGAGGTCATCTGGCGCCATATGTAAAACAATAATATTTTTAAACAATTAGATATAATAAAAACAAAATAAAGAAATGAAAGCACAAGTTTATAAGTCACTCATAAAAGAAACAAAATTCTCAAGGGTGAAGCACATTTCCCCAAGGAGAGAGAGAGAGAGAGAGAGAGAGAGAAGGCAGGCAAGGGGCAGTGTTGAGTGCATTGTCAAACTAAGGGAAAGATAAAGGGAGGGAAGGAAGGAGGGCGAGAATGATTGAATGAAAAGGTGCCGTAACACCGAGGTCATCTGGCGTCATATGTAAAACAATAATATAATAAAAAACAAAATAAAGAAATGAAAGCACAAGTTTATAAGACATAAAAGAAACAAAATTCCCTAGGGTGACGCAGATCTACCCCCAGGAGAGAGAGAGAGAGAGAGAGAGAGAGAGAGAGAGAGAGGCATCGCGAGTATGGAAAACGTGGCAATACTGTACAGAGGTTCGTGCCCCACCCAAAGCGCCACTTTAGAATGGTACGACCATAGGGGTTTCTGTACTTCAAGCACCTGTCTAATTACATGTAGTCCGAATAACTAATAAAAGAATAGCACGTATCATAAACCAATTTAGGAAAAGGTATACTACACTGTGTGTGTGTGTGTGTGTGTGTGTGTGTGTGTGTGTGTGTGAGAGAGAGAGAGAGAGAGAGAGAGAGAGAGAGAAGAGTTAAAAGGAAAAGTTAGGATCTTAATGACTATGCAGCCCATACCGTGGAGATACTTCTTGTTTGCCTGGGAATGCATATCCAATTCACATTTATTCTAGTGTAAGATCCTGCCGATGAATCCCTTAAACTTCTCTACTGTAGTGTTAACAACGTCCAAGTTGAGTCAGTTCCATGTGGTGTAGATCTTACATGTGAAAAAGTTTTAATTCTGCTGGTAAATTTTTTCATTTACAGCTTCCAACCATGGTTGTGTGCTGAGTTCGTGTTAAGAGTAAGCGACTGTGTATGTAATGACTGTGAAACCCATTCAGATTTTAAATACTTTAATGAGCTGACCTCGTAGTCTACGAGTTTCTACTAAAAAGTCCCACAGCCGTCAGGCGAACCTGACACCTTAGTGTCCGGATTGGCAGTGACAAAACGTGAGGACGTGGAAGTACGTCGACGGGACGCCGCGTGTTAACCCGCCCCGTCCCGACCACTTTTTCACCACTGGTACCCCCCAATCCCGACCATTTTTAGACCCAAATTTTTTTTGCTAAACCTTTCGCTTTTGGTCAGAAACAATGGTCAAT
>NC_136997.1:15011798-15031627 GCF_032717465.1 Coenobita brevimanus
CCACTTTCCATTTCACCCCGCACTCCCACCACACCACTTTCGCCTTCCCCAGAGAAAACGCTAGGCCATACTTTATTTGCCTTCTCGCCCCACCTTCTGATCCTCGGGGTGAGATTTTTTCCTTCCCCAACCACGAGGCAACATCACATCCTAAGCCGCCGTCATCGTCATCGTCCCCATCCTCGTCCTCATCAGAATCTCTCTCTAGGGGATGGAGAGAGGTCCATGCAGGTGTTTTGGGTGCAGGCTGGCCTTCTCTTGCCTTACGATAGGTGACATACCGCTTTTTCCAGGGCGAAGGGACCTCCTCATCATTGCTTGTTATTTCCTCCTCAGGCTGCACATAATCTCAATCCACCACATCATCATCAAGTGGAGAATCACTATCTCCAGTGAAGGCATCCAGGGCAGATTGTATTTCGTCGTCTGAGAGACCTTTATGCGCCATGTCTGACCTGGGTCACTCCTAACAGATGAGTGACTGAGACAAGGGCGAGCGCGGGTCACGCTGGGTCTGGGACGCTGCCCGCCTGGCGGCAGGTAGGGGAGGCTTGGGTAGGTGGGCGAATCGACAATCTCGCGCGAATTTTGAAAATTGTGGAAATTATGAACCTCTCAATTGCAGGACGTTGAAGTACGTCAACGGGATTGGCAGTGACAAAACGTGTTTACGTGGAAGTACGTCGACGGGATGCCGCGTGTTAATGTTAAATTTAATCCTCCTCAGCATGTATACTGTAGGAGTTGTAATAGTCACCAAACAGGACGATGTGCGACTTTGAAAATTATTTTATAAATGAGTCTTGTGTGAAATTAGCCCTTGGATTAGTCATCATATTCACACTGATGCTCATGTAAACTCACAGCCCTGAGGCGTTTCTTCAACTAAGTCGGCAACGAATTCCCACAGTTAATGTACGTCCTAATACAGAAAGTAGTCTCACTCCACAAAATGCCTTTACTGTATTTGAAGAAACCCGAGCTGCTTACTTAAGAGTAATAAGTGGACGGGATACCTAAAAGTATACCAGTAATGATACAATTGTCAAACCATGGGAGTTTATGTTGTCACTGTTGCTACATCCGTGTTCCTCTCTTTACAGACATATAAACAAAGATTTAAATTTGCCTACACGGTTACTACTCATCATAACGGTCTAGTTATGGGGAGGGATCTGATGTTTGATTATCAGTGTTTTTGAGATTATATAATATCTAAGTTACTAAATATGTTTTGTATTAAAAATAAGGGAAGCAACTCAGGAAGGGATCATTAACAGCTGAGTAGGTAAATATAAAGATAAATGAATGGCTACTTGTTTATTTCATTAATGCACTTGAATGATTTTATAATTATGGAATTTAGGGGTATTCGTTGCTGATGAATTCAGTTCATATTCCAAAAAATATGGCATTTTGCATTCGGGGCAAATAAAAGGAAAATGTTGTATTAAGTGCATCATTAAAACTGAGGGAAGAACCACCGTACGGGAAAATCCTTCACCCCAAAATGCCTTCTGCACACTGATGCCACCTCGTGTTGGATATCAGTTGTTACCACTAGTTTACTATGTAGTCATGCTTCCCACACCTTAGAACACAGTCTAATATATAATCCTCGAACTCTGTTGTAATTGCTGCAGTGTTGAGTTGTGTACCCAGAAGGTTAGCCAAGATGGCACTGGCCACCCCTAAAATATTCAGTGCCTCGCCATCCCAGTAGCCACCCTTCAGTTCCCAAGAATGATATTTCAGACATGGAATCTGACACGGAGACTTACAAAATAAGTTTTACGAAGTTAGATATCAGTTCAACTCCCTCCCATACTGATAATTTAAAAAAAATGACTAGTCTCTATTAACCCGCCCCGTCCCGACCACTTTTTCACCACTGGTACCCCCCAATCCCGACCATTTTTGGACCCAATTTTTTTTTGCTAAAACTTTCGCTTTTGGTCAGAAACAATGGTCAATCACGAAGAAAGTGTTCACCGGGGTCCATAAGTTGCCTAAACAGGTATACCTTCGTCACACCTGGTACCGTGTTCTCTGTAGGTGGTCTGAGGCTCTCACGTTTTCTATGGTATTATAAGTCTGGGAAACCAATGAAAGTAAGTAGATATGTATTTATTACAAATAGAAAAACATGTGAGACAAGAGTAAATTGGATTTTATACAAAAATAGAGCAGAAATAAGCATTGTACCATCGTGCGAACTGAGAAAAATCAGGCAGACTGGTCACGATGAATCGCTAACATTCCTGAATCATGATACATATCATTTTTTCTACTTACATAATACATCTCCAATAACATTATACCATTTTACATTTTACTGAACTGTTTTTACGTATTCACAGGCCTTTCGATAACATTTAGCGTAATGTTAGCGCTTACTTACGTAGTGAATGAACTCGCTGTGACTGTTGTTTGAACTCGTATTGTTTTTTTTCAACTTACATAATACTTTCCTAATAACATTATACACTTTTCCACTTTAAAGAACTGTTTTGAGATAGTTTCAGGCCTTACGATAATCTTTAGCGTAATAATAGCGCATAATAACACAGAGGGTGAAGCCACTATGACTATTATTTCAAATTACAACCTATTTTTGTACTTATATAATACTTCTCCACTAACATTACACATGTTTCCACTTGATATAATTGCTATCACATAATTGGAGACCTTACTATTCTCCTGAGCGTCATATTATCGCATATTTACACAGTGAGTGTTATGGCGATATCATTTGTTTCATCTGACACTAGTATTCAACTTATAAATTACTTTCCTACTAACATTACACCCTTTTCCACTTTATATCATTCCTATAACATACTTACAGACCAGAATGTTCTACTGAGCGTAATATTTTCGCAGATTTACACAGTGGGTGTACTCGTAACATCAATTGTTACAACTTACACTATTTTTCAACTTATACATTACTTTCCTCCTAACATTACACCCGTTTCCACTTTATATTCTTGCTATCACATATTTTCTGACCAGAGTGTTATACTGAGCGTCATATTTTCGCAGATTTATACAGTGGGTGTAGTTTTGATATCACTTCCTTCAACTTACACTATTTCTCAACTTATACTTTACTTTCCTGCAAACATTACACCCGTTTCAAGTTTATATAAGACTTAGCACATACTGACTGGCCTTACCATTATACTGAGCGTCATATCGCCATCCCACCCAGTTTCAGTAGTGTAGGAAGTTATGGTACTCTCTGAAACATGGCTGAAGGCACGACGCAACATTGGTGGTGGTGGGGGAGGTGGAGAGCAGCGCCTTTCATCACTCGCACTTCTCTTCCCTCTCCCTTTTCCTTTACCCTTTCCCTTCCCTGTCCTTCCTTTCCCCACATCCTGGGGCTGTGGGGAGGAAGTTTGGGAATATTGTATGGCGAAAGACGTGCTGGGGAGTGGCTCCACCTCCTCTCCCCTAGGCCTACGTGCACCACGTGCTCGTGCTGCCTCCCTCACACCACTTTCCCTTTCACCTCGCACTCCCACCACACCACTTTCCCTATCACCCTTCGCTCCCGCCACACCACTTTCCATTTCACCCCGCACTCACACCACACCACTTTCGCCTTCCCCAGACAAAACACTAGGCCATACTTTATTTGCCTTCTCGCCCCAAATTCTGATCCTCGGGGTGAGATTTTTTCCTTCCCCAACCACGAGGCAACATCACATCCTAAGCCGCCGTCATCGTCATCGTCCCCATCCTCGTCCTCATCAGAATCTCTCTCTAGGGGATGGAGAGAGGTCCATGCAGGTGTTTTGGGTGCAGGCTGGCCTTCTCTTGCCTTACGATAGGTGACATACCGCTTTTTCCAGGGCGATGGGACCTCCTCATCATTACTTGTTATTTCCTCCTCAGGCTGCACATAATCTCAATCCACCACATCATCATCAAGTGGAGAATTACTATCTCCAGTGAAGGCATCCAGGGCGGATTGTATTTCGTCGTCTGAGAGACCTTCATGCGCCATGTCTGACCTGGGTCACTGCTAACAGATGAGTGACTGAGACAAGGGCGAGCGCGGGTCACGCTGGGTCTGGGACGCTGCCCACCTGGCGGCAGGTAGGGGAGGCTTGGGTAGGTGGGCGAATCGACAATCTCGCGCGAATTTTGAAAATTGTGGAAATTATGAACCTCTCAAATGCAGGACGTTGAAGTACGTCAACGGGATTGGCAGTGACAAAACGTGAGGACGTGGAAGTACGTCGACGGGACGCCGCGTGTTAATGTTAAATTTAATCCTCCTCAGCATGTATACTCTAGGAGTTGTAATAGTCACCAAACAGGACGATGTGCGACATTGAAAATTATTTTATAAATGAGTCTAGTGTGAAATTAGCCCTTGGATTAGTCATCATATTCACACTGATGCTCATGTAAACTCACAACCCTGAGGCGTTTCTTCAACTAAGTCGGCAACGAATTCCCACAGTTAATGTACGTCCTAATACAGAAAGTAGTCTCACTCCACAAAATGCCTTTACTGCATTTGAAGAAACCCGAGCTGCTTACTTAAGAGTAATAAGTGGACGGGAGACCTAAAAGTATACCAGTAATGATACAATTGTCAAACCATGGGAGTTTATGTTGTCACTGTTTCTACATCCGTGTTCCTCTCTTTACAGACATATAAACAAAGATTTAAATTTGCCTACACGGTTACTACTCATCATAACGGTCTAGTTATGGGGAGGGATCTGATGTTTGATTATCAGTGTTTTTGTGATTATATAATATCTAAGTTACTAAATATGTTTTGTATTAAAAATAAGGGAAGCAACTCAAGAAGGGATCATTAACAGCTGAGTAGGTAAATATAAAGATAAATGAATGGCTACTTGTTTATTTCATTAATGCACTTGAATGATTTTATAATTATGGAATTTAGGGGTATTCGTTGCTGATGAATTCAGTTCATATTCCAAAAAATATGGCATTTTGCATTCGGGGCAAATAAAAGGAAAATGTTGTATTACGTGCATGATTAAAACTAAGGGAAAAACCACCCTACGGGAAAATCCTTCACCCCAAAATGCCTTCTGCACACTGATGCCACCTCGTGTTGGATATCAGTTGTTACCACTAGTTTACTATGTAGTCATGCTTCCCACACCTTAGAACACAATCTAATATATAATCCTCGAACTCTGTTGTAATTGCTGCAGTGTTGAGTTGTGTTCCCAGAAGGTTAGCCAAGATGGCACTGGCCACCCCTAAAATATTCAGTGCCTCGCCATCCCAGTAGCCACCCTTCAGTATACAATATTTTCCCAAGAATGATATTTCAGACAGGGAATCTGACACGGAGACTTACAAAAAAAGTTTTACGAAGTTAGATATCAGTTCAACTCCCTCCCATACTGATAATTAAAAAAAAATGACTAGTCTCTATTAACCCGCCCCGTCCCGACCACTTTTTCACCACTGGTACCCCCCAATCCCGACCATTTTTGGACCCAATTTTTTTTGCTAAAACTTTCGCTTTTGGTTAGAAACAATGGTCAATCACGAAGAAAGTGTTCACCTGGGTCCATAAGTTGCCTAAACAGGTATACCTTCGTCACACCTGGTACCGTGTTCTCTGTAGGTGGTCTGAGGCTCTCACGTTTTCTATGGTATTATAAGTCTGGGAAACCAATGAAAGTAAGTAGATATGTATTTATTACAAACATAAAAACATGTGAGACAAGAGTAAATTGGATTTTATACAAAAATACAGCAGAAATAAGCATTGTACCATCGTGCGAACTGAGAAAAATCGGGCAGACTGGTCACGATGAAACGCTAACATTCCTGAATCATGATACATATCATTTTTTCTACTTACATAATACATCTCCAATAACATTATACCATTTTACATTTTACTGAACTGTGTTTACGTATTCACAGGCCTTTCGATAACATTTAGCGTAATGTTAGCGCTTACTTACGTAGTGAATGAACTCGCTGTGACTGTTGTTTCAACTCGTATTGTTTTTTTTTCAACTTACATAATACTTTCCTAATAACATTATACACTTTTCCACTTTAGAGAACTGTTTTGAGATAGTTTCAGGCCTTACGATAATCTTTAGGGTAATAATAGCGCATAATAACACAGAGGGTGAAGCCGCTATGACTATTATTTCAAATTACAACCTATTTTTGTACTTATATAATACTTCTCCACTAACATTACACATGTTTCCACTTGATATAATTGCTATCACATAATTGGAGACCTTACTATTCTACTGAGCGTCATATTATCGCATATTTACACAGTGAGTGTTATGGCGATATCATTTGTTTCATCTGACACTAGTATTCAACTTATAAATTACTTTCCTACTAACATTACACCCTTTTCCACTTTATATCATTCCTATAACATACTTACAGACCAGAATGTTCTACTGAGCGTAATTTTTTCGCAGATTTACACAGTTGGTGTACTCGTAACATCAATTGTTAAAACTTACACTATTTTTCAACTTATACATTACTTTCCTCCTAACATTACATCCGTTTCCACTTTGTATTCTTGCTATCACATATTTTCTGACCAGAGTGTTATACTGAGCGTCATATTTTCGCAGATTTATACAGTGGGTGTAGTTTTGATATCACTTCCTTCAACTTACACTATTTCTCAACTTATACATTACTTTCCTGCAAACATTACACCCGTTTCAAGTTTATATAAGACTTAGCACATACTGACTGGCCTTACCATTATACTGAGTGTCATATCGCCATCCCAAACAGTTTCAGTAGTGTAGGAAGTTATGGTACTCTATGAAACATGGCTGAAGGCACGACGCAACATTGGTGGTGGTGGGGGAGGTGGAGAGCAGCGCCTTTCATCACTCGCACTTCTCTTCCCTCTCCCTTTTCCTTTACCCTTTCCCTTCCCTGTCCTTACTTTCCCCACATCCTGGGGCTGTGGGGAGGAAGTTTGGGAATATTGTATGGCGAAAGACGTGCTGGGGAGTGGCTCCACCTCCTCTCCCCTAGGCCTACGTGCACCACGTGCTCGTGCTGCCTCCCTCACACCAGTTTCCCTTTCACCCCGCACTCCCACCACACCACTTTCCCTATCACCCTTCGCTCCCGCCACACCACTTTCCATTTCACCCCGCACTCCCACCACACCACTTTCGCCTTCCCCAGACAAAACACTAGGCCATACTTTATTTGCCTTCTCGCCCCACCTTCTGATCCTCGGGGTGAGATTTTTTCCTTCCCCAACCATGAGGCAACATCACATCCTAAGCCGCCGTCATCGTCATCGTCCTTATCCTCGTCCTCATCAGAATCTCTCTCTAGGGGATGGAGAGAAGTCCATGCAGGTGTTTTGGGTGCAGGCTGGCCTTCTCTTGCCTTACGATAGGTGACATACCGCTTTTTCCAGGGCGAAGGGACCTCCTCATCATTGCTTGTTATTTCCTCCTCAGGCTGCACATAATCTCAATCCACCACATCATCATCAAGTGGAGAATCACTATCTCCAGTGAAGGCATCCAGGGGGGATTGTATTTCGTCGTCTGAGAGACATTTATGCGCCATGTCTGACCTGGGTCACTGCTAACAGATGAGTGACTGAGACAAGGGCGAGCGCGGGTCACGCTGGGTCTGGGACGCTGCCCGCCTGGCGGCAGGTAGGGGAGGCTTGGGTAGATGGGCGAATCGAAGATCTCGCGCGAATTTTGAAAATTGTGGAAATTGTGAACCTCTCAATTGCAGGACGTTGAAGTACGTCAACGGGATTGGCAGTGACAAAACGTGAGGACGTGGAAGTACGTCGACGGGACGCCGCGTGTTAACCCGCCCCGTCCCGACCACTTTTTCACCACTGGTACCCCCCAATCCCGACCATTTTTGGACCCAAATTTTTTTTGCTAAACCTTTCGCTTTTGGTCAGAAACAATGGTCAATCACGAAGAAAGTGTTCACCGGGGTCCATAAGTTGCCTAAACAGGTATATCTTCATCACACCTGGTACCGTTTTCTCTGTAGGTGGTCTGAGGCTCTCACGTTTTCTATGGTATTATAAGTCTGGGAAACCAATGAAAGTAAGTAGATATGTATTTATTACAAACATAAAAACATATGAGACAAGAGTAAATTGGATTTTATACAAAATTAGAGCAGAAATAAGCATTGTACCATCGTGCGAACTGAGAAAAATCGGGCAAACTGGTCACGATGAATCGCTAACATTCCTGAATCATGATACATATCATTTTTTCTACTTACATAATACATCTCCAATAACATTATACCATTTTACATTTTATTGAACTGTTTTTACGTATTCACAGGCCTTTTGATAACATTTAGCGTAATGTTAGCGCTTACTTACGTAGTGAGTGAACTCGCTGTAACTGTTGTTTCAACTCGTATTGTTTTTTTTCAACTTACATAATACTTTCCTAATAACATTATACACTTTTCCACTTTAGAGAACTGTTTTGAGATAGTTTCAGGCCTTACGATAATCTTTAGGGTAATAATAGCGCATAATAACACAGAGGGTGAAGCCGCTATGACTATTATTTCAAATTACAACCTATTTTTGTACTTATATAATACTTCTCCACTAACATTACACATGTTTCCACTTGATATAATTGCTATCACATAATTGGAGACCTTACTATTCTACTGAGCGTCATATTATCGCATATTTACACAGTGAGTGTTATGGCGATATCATTTGTTTCATCTGACACTAGTATTCAACTTATAAATTACTTTCCTACTAACATTACACCCTTTTCCACTTTATATCATTCCTATAACATACTTACAGACCAGAATGTTCTACTGAGCGTAATATTTTCGCAGATTTACACAGTGGGTGTACTCGTAACATCAATTGTTACAACTTACACTATTTTTCAACTTATACATTACTTTCCTCCTAACATTACACCCGTTTCCACTTTATATTCTTGCTATCACATATTTTCTGACCAGAGTGTTATACTGAGCGTCATATTTTCGCAGATTTATACAGTGGGTGTAGTTTTGATATCACTTCCTTCAACTTACACTATTTCTCAACTTATACATTACTTTCCTGCAAACATTACACCCGTTTCAAGTTTATATAAGACTTAGCACATACTGACTGGCCTTACCATTATACTGAGCGTCATATCGCCATCCCAAACAGTTTCAGTAGTGTAGGAAGTTATGGTACTCTATGAAACATGGCTGAAGGCACGACGCAACATTCTTGGTGGTGGGGGAGGTGGAGAGCAGCGCCTTTCATCACTCGCACTTCTCTTCCCACTCCCTTTTCCTTTACCCTTTCCCTTCCCTGTCCTTCCTTTCCCCACATCCTGGGGCTGTGGGGAGGAAGTTTGGGAATATTGTATGGCGAAAGACGTGCTGGGGAGTGGCTCCACCTCCTCTCCCCTAGGCCTACGTGCACCACGTGCTCGTGCTGCCTCCCTCACACCACTTTCCCTTTCACCCCGCACTCCCACCACACCACTTTCCCTATCACCCTTCGCTCCCGCCACACCACTTTCCATTTCACCCCGCACTCCCACCACACCACTTTCGCCTTCCCCAGACAAAACACTAGGCCATACTTTATTTGCCTTCTCGCCCCACCTTCTGATCCTCGGGGTGAGATTTTTTCCTTCCCCAACCACGAGGCAACATCACATCCTAAGCCGCCGTCATCGTCATCGTCCTCATCCTCGTCCTCATCAGAATCTCTCTCTAGGGGATGGAGAGAGGTCCATGCAGGTGTTTTGGGTGCAGGCTGGCCTTCCCTTGCCTTACGATATGTGACATACCGCTTTTTCCAGGGCGAAGGGACCTCCTCATCATTGCTTTTTATTTCCTCCTCAGGCTGCACATAATCTCAATCCACCACATCATCATCAAGTGTAGAATCACTATCTCCAGTGAAGGCATCCAGGGCGGATTGTATTTCGTCGTCTGAGAGACCTTTACGCGCCATGTCTGACCTAGGTCACTGCTAACAGGTGAGTGACTGAGACAAGGACGACCGCTGGTCACGCGGAGTCTGGGACGCTGCCCGCCTGGCGGCAGGTAGGGGAGGCTTGGGTAGGTGGGCGAATCGAAAATCTCGCGCGAATTTTGAAAATTGTGGAAATTATGAACCTTGCAATTGCAGGACGTTGAAGTACGTCAACGGGATTGGCAGTGACAAAACGTGTTTACGTGGAAGTACGTCGACGGGACGCCGCGTGTTAATGTTAAATTTAATCCTCCTCAGCATGTATACTGTAGGAGTTTTAATAGTCACCAAACAGGACGATGTGCGACATTTAAAATTATTTTATAAATGAGTCTTGTGTGAAATTATCCCTGGGATTAGTCATCATATTCACACTGATGCTCATGTAAACTCACAACCCTGAGGCGTTTCTTCAACTAAGTCGGCAACGAATTCCCACAGTTAATGTACGTCCTAATACAGAAAGTAGTCTCACTCCACAAAATGCCTTTACTGCATTTGAAGAATCCCGAGCTGCTTACTTAAGAGTAATAAGTGGACGGGATACCTAAAAGTATACCAGTAATGATACAATTGTCAAACCATGGGAGTTTGTGTTGTCACTGTTTCTACATCCGTGTTCCTCTCTTTACAGACATATAAACAAAGATTTAAATTTGCCTACACGGTTACTACTCATCATAACGGTCTAGTTATGGGGAGGGATCTGATGTTTGATTATCATTGTTTTTGAGATTATATAATATCTAAGTTACTAAATATGTTTTGTATTAAAAATAAGGGAAGCAACTCAGGAAGGGATCATTAACAGCTGAGTAGGTAAATATAAAGAGAAATGAATGGCTACTTGTTTATTTCATTAATGCACTTGAATGATTTTATAATTATGGAATTTAGGGGTATTCGTTGCTGATGAATTCAGTTCATATTCCAAAAAATATGGCATTCTGCATTCGGGGCAAATAAAAGGAAAATGTTGTATTAAGTGCATGATTAAAACTGAGGGAAGAACCACGCTACGGGAATATCCTTCACCCCAAAATGCCTTCTGCACACTGATGCCACCTCGTGTTGGATATCAGTTGTTACCACTAGTTTACTATGTAGTCATGCTTCCCACACCTTAGAACACAGCCTAATATATAATCCTCGAACTCTGTTGTAATTGCTACAGTGTTGAGTTGTGTACCCAGAAGGTTAGCCAAGATGGCACTGGCCACCCCTAAAATATTCAGTGCCTGGCCATCCCAGTAGCCACCGTTCAGTATACAATATTTTATCAAGAATGATATTTCAGACAGGGAATCTGACACGGAGACTTAGAAAATAAGTTTTACGAAGATAGATATCAGTTCAACTCCGTCCCATACTGATAATTTAAAAAAAATGACTAGTCTTTATTAACCCGCCCCGTCCCGACCACTTTTTGACCACTGGTACCCCCCAATCCCGACCATTTTTGGACCCAAATTTTTTTTGCTAAAACTTTCGCTTTTGGTCAGAAACAATGGTCAATCATGAAGAAAGTGTTCACCGGGGTCCCTAAGTCGCCTAAACAGGTATACCTTCGTCACACCTGGTACCTTGTTCTCTGTAGGTGGTCTGAGGCTCTCACGTTTTCTATGGTATTATAAGTCTGGGAAACCAATGAAAGTAAGTAGATATGTATTTATTACAAACATAAAAACATATGAGACAAGAGTAAATTGGATTTTATACAAAATTAGAGCAGAAATAAGCATTGTACCATCGTGCGAACTGAGAAAAATCGGGCAAACTGGTCACGATGAATCGCTAACATTCCTGAATCATGATACATATCATTTTTTCTACTTACATAATACATCTCCAATAACATTATACCATTTTACATTTTACTGAACTGTTTTTACGTATTCACAGGCCTTTCGATAACATTTAGCGTAATGTTAGCGCTTACTTACGTAGTGAATGAACTCACTGTGACTGTTGTTTGAACTCGTATTGTTTTTTTTCAACTTACATAATACTTTCCTAATAACATTATACACTTTTCCACTTTAGAGAACTGTTTTGAGATAGTTTCAGGCCTTACGATAATCTTTAGCGTAATAATAGCGCATAATAACACAGAGGCTGAAGCCGCTATGACTATTATTTCAAATTACATCCTATTTTTGTACTTATATAATACTTCTCCACTAACATTACACATGTTTCCACTTGATATAATTGCTATCACATAATTGGAGACCTTACTATTCTACTGAGCGTCATATTATCGCATATTTACACAGTGAGTGTTATGGCGATATCATTTGTTTCATCTGACACTAGTATTCAACTTATAAATTACTTTCCTACTAACATTACACCCTTGTCCACTTTATATCATTCCTATAACATACTTACAGACCAGAATGTTCTACTGAGCGTAATATTTTCGCAGATTTACACAGTGGGTGTACTCGTGACATCAATTGTTACAACTTACACTATTTTTCAACTTATACATTACTTTCCTGCTAACATTACACCCGTTTCCACTTTATATTCTTGCTATCACATATTTTCTGACCAGAGTGTTATACTAAGCGTCATATTTTCGCAGATTTATACAGTGGGTGTAGTTTTGATATCACTTCCTTCAACTTACACTATTTCTCAACTTATACATTACTTTCCTGCAAACATTACACCCGTTTCAAGTTTATATAAGACTTAGCACATACTGACTGGCCTTACCATTATACTGAGCGTCATATCGCCATCCCACACAGTTTCAGTAGTGTAGGAAGTTATGGTACTCTATGAAACATGGCTGAAGGCACGACGCAACATTGGTGGTGGTGGGGGAGGTGGAAAGCGGCGGCTTTCATCACTCGCACTTCTCTTCCCTCTCCCTTTTCCTTTACCCTTTCCCTTCCCTGTCCTTCCTTTCCCCACATCCTGGGGCTGTGGGGAGGAAGTTTGGGAATATTGTATGGCGAAAGACGTGCTGGGGAGAGGCTCCACCTCCTCTCCCCTAGGCCTACGTGCACCACGTGCTCGTGCTGCCTCCCTCACACCACTTTCCCTTTCACCCCGCACTCCCGCCACACCACTTTCCCTATCACCCTTCGCTCCCACCACACCACTTTCCATTTCACCCCGCACTCCCACCACACCACTTTCGCCTTCCCCAGACAAAACACTAGGCCATACTTTATTTGCCTTCTCGCCCCAAATTCTGATCCTCGGGGTGAGATTTTTTCCTTCCCCAACCACGAGGCAACATCACATCCTAAGCCGCCGTCATCGTCATCGTCCCCATCCTCGTCCTCATCAGAATCTCTCTCTAGGGGATGGAGAGAGGTCCATGCAGGTGTTTTGGGTGCAGGCTGGCCTTCTCTTGCCTTACGATAGGTGACATACCGCTTTTTCCAGGGCGATGGGACCTCCTCATCATTGCTTGTTATTTCCTCCTCAGGCTGCACATAATCTCAATCCACCACATCATCATCAAGTGGAGAATCACTATCTCCAGTGAAGGCATCCAGGGCGGATTGTATTTCGTCGTCTGAGAGACCTTCATGCGCCATGTCTGACCTGGGTCACTGCTAACAGATGAGTGACTGAGACAAGGGCGAGTGCGGGTCACGCTGGGTCTGGGACGCTGCCCACCTGGCGGCAGGTAGGGGAGGCTTGGGTATGTGGGCGAATCGACAATCTCGCGCGAATTTTGAAAATTGTGGAAATTATGAACCTCTCAAATGCAGGACGTTGAAGTACGTCAACGGGATTGGCAGTGACAAAACGTGAGGACGTGGAAGTACGTCGACGGGACGCCGCGTGTTAATGTTAAATTTAATCCTCCTCAGCATGTATACTGTAGGAGTTTTAATAGTCACCAAACAGGACGATGTGCGACATTTAAAATTATTTTATAAATGAGTCTTGTGTGAAATTATCCCTGGGATTAGTCATCATATTCACACTGATGCTCATGTAAACTCACAACCCTGAGGCGTTTCTTCAACTAAGTCGGCAACGAATTCCCACAGTTAATGTACGTCCTAATACAGAAAGTAGTCTCACTCCACAAAATGCCTTTACTGCATTTGAAGAAACCCGAGCTGCTTACTTAAGAGTAATAAGTGGACGGGATACCTAAAAGTATACCAGTAATGATACAATTGTCAAACCATGGGAGTTTGTGTTGTCACTGTTTCTACATCCGTGTTCCTCTCTTTACAGACATATAAACAAAGATTTAAATTTGCCTACACGGTTACTACTCATCATAACGGTCTAGTTATGGGGAGGGATCTGATGTTTGATTATCAGTGTTTTTGTGATTATATAATATCTAAGTTACTAAATATGTTTTGTATTAAAAATAAGGGAAGCAACTCAAGAAGGGATCATTAACAGCTGAGTAGGTAAATATAAAGATAAATGAATGGCTACTTGTTTATTTCATTAATGCACTTGAATGATTTTATAATTATGGAATTTAGGGGTATTCGTTGCTGATGAATTCAGTTCATATTCCAAAAAATATGGCATTTTGCATTCGGGGCAAATAAAAGGAAAATGTTGTATTACGTGCATGATTAAAACTAAGGGAAAAACCACCCTACGGGAAAATCCTTCACCCCAAAATGCCTTCTGCACACTGATGCCACCTCGTGTTGGATATCAGTTGTTACCACTAGTTTACTATGTAGTCATGCTTCCCACACCTTAGAACACAATCTAATATATAATCCTCGAACTCTGTTGTAATTGCTGCAGTGTTGAGTTGTGTACCCAGAAGGTTAGCCAAGATGGCACTGGCCACCCCTAAAATATTCAGTGCCTCGCCATCCCAGTAGCCACCCTTCAGTATACAATATTTTCCCAAGAATGATATTTCAGACAGGGAATCTGACACGGAGACTTACAAAATAAGTTTTACGAAGTTAGATATCAGTTCAACTCCGTCCCATACTGATAATTTAAAAAAATGACTAGTCTCTATTAACCCGCCCCGTCCCGACCACTTTTTCACCACTGGTACCCCCCAATCCCGACCATTTTTGGACCCAATTTTTTTTGCTAAAACTTTCGCTTTTGGTTAGAAACAATGGTCAATCACGAAGAAAGTGTTCACCGGGGTCCATAAGTTGCCTAAACAGGTATACCTTCGTCACACCTGGTACCGTGTTCTCTGTAGGTGGTCTGAGGCTCTCACGTTTTCTATGGTATTATAAGTCTGGGAAACCAATGAAAGTAAGTAGATATGTATTTATTACAAACATAAAAACATGTGAGACAAGAGTAAATTGGATTTTATACAAAAATACAGCAGAAATAAGCATTGTACCATCGTGCGAACTGAGAAAAATCGGGCAGACTGGTCACGATGAAACGCTAACATTCCTGAATCATGATACATATCATTTTTTCTACTTACATAATACATCTCCAATAACATTATACCATTTTACATTTTACTGAACTGTGTTTACGTATTCACAGGCCTTTCGATAACATTTAGCGTAATGTTAGCGCTTACTTACGTAGTGAATGAACTCGCTGTGACTGTTGTTTCAACTCGTATTGTTTTTTTTCAACTTACATAATACTTTCCTAATAACATTATATACTTTTCCACTTTAGAGAACTGTTTTGAGATAGTTTCAGGCCTTACGATAATCTTTAGCGTAATAATAGCGCATAATAACACAGAGGGTGAAGCCGCTATGACTATTCTTTCAAATTACAACCTATTTTTGTACTTATATAATACTTCTCCACTAACATTACACATGTTTCCACTTGATATAATTGCTATCACATAATTGGAGACCTTACTATTCTCCTGAGCGTCATATTATCGCATATTTACACAGTGAGTGTTATGGCGATATCATTTGTTTCGTCTGACACTAGTATTCAACTTATAAATTACTTTCCTACTAACATTACACCCTTTTCCACTTTATATCATTCCTATAACATACTTACAGACCAGAATGTTCTACTGAGCATAATATTTTCGCAGATTTACACAGTTGGTGTACTCGTAACATCAATTGTTAAAACTTACACTATTTTTCAACTTATACATTACTTTCCTCCTAACATTACATCCGTTTCCACTTTGTATTCTTGCTATCACATATTTTCTGACCAGAGTGTTATACTGAGCTTCATATTTTCGCAGATTTATACAGTGGGTGTAGTTTTGATATCACTTCCTTCAACTTACACTATTTCTCAACTTATACATTACTTTCCTGCAAACATTACACCCGTTTCAAGTTTATATAAGACTTAGCACATACTTACTGGCCTTACCATTATACTGAGCGTCATATCGCCATCCCACCCAGTTTCAGTAGTGTAGGAAGTTATGGTACTCTCTGAAACATGGCTGAAGGCACGACGCAACATTGGTGATGGTGGGGGAGGTGGAGAGCAGCGCCTTTCATCACTCGCACTTCTCTTCCCTCTCCCTTTTCCTTTACCCTTTCCCTTCCCTGTCCATCCTTTCCCCACATCCTGGGGCTGTGGGGAGGAAGTTTGGGAATATTGTATGGCGAAAGACGTGCTGGGGAGTGGCTCCACCTCCTCTCCCCTAGGCCTACGTGCACCACGTGCTCGTGCTGCCTCCCTCACACCAGTTTCCCTTTCACCCCGCACTCCCACCACACCACTTTCCCTATCACCCTTCGCTCCCGCCACACCACTTTCCATTTCACCCCGCACTCCCACCACACCACTTTCGCCTTCCCCAGACAAAACACTAGGCCATACTTTATTTGCCTTCTCGCCCCACCTTCTGATCCTCGGGGTGAGATTTTTTCCTTCCCCAACCATGAGGCAACATCACATCCTAAGCCGCCGTCATCGTCATCGTCCTTATCCTCGTCCTCATCAGAATCTCTCTCTAGGGGATGGAGAGAAGTCCATGCAGGTGTTTTGGGTGCAGGCTGGCCTTCTCTTGCCTTACGATAGGTGACATACCGCTTTTTCCAGGGCGAAGGGACCTCCTCATCATTGCTTGTTATTTCCTCCTCAGGCTGCACATAATCTCAATCCACCACATCATCATCAAGTGGAGAATCACTATCTCCAGTGAAGGCATCCAGGGCGGATTGTATTTCGTCGTCTGAGAGACATTTATGCGCCATGTCTGACCTGGGTCACTGCTAACAGATGAGTGACTGAGAGAAGGGCGAGCGCGGGTCACGCTGGGTCTGGGACGCTGCCCGCCTGGCGGCAGGTAGGGGAGGCTTGGGTAGATGGGCGAATCGAAGATCTCGCGCGAATTTTGAAAATTGTGGAAATTGTGAACCTCTCAATTGCAGGACGTTGAAGTACGTCAACGGGATTGGCAGTGACAAAACGTGAGGACGTGGAAGTACGTCGACGGGACGCCGCGTGTTAACCCGCCCCGTCCCGACCACTTTTTCACCACTGGTACCCCCCAATCCCGACCATTTTTAGACCCAAATTTTTTTTGCTAAACCTTTCGCTTTTGGTCAGAAACAATGGTCAATCACGAAGAAAGTGTTCACCGGGGTCCATAAGTTGCCTAAACAGGTATATCTTCATCACACCTGGTACCGTTTTCTCTGTAGGTGGTCTGAGGCTCTCAAGTTTTCTATGGTATTATAAGTCTGGGAAACCAATGAAAGTAAGTAGATATGTATTTATTACAAACATAAAAACATGTGAGACAAGAGTAAATTGGATTTTATACAAAAATAGAGCAGAAATAAGCATTGTACCATCGTGCGAACTGAGAAAAATCGGGCAGACTGGTCACGATGAATCGCTAACATTCCTGAATCATGATACATATCATTTTTTCTACTTACATAATACATCTCCAATAACATTATACCATTTTACATTTTACTGAACTGTTTTTACGTATTCACAGGCCTTTCGATAACATTTAGCGTAATGTTAGCGCTTACTTACGTAGTGAATGAACTCGCTGTGACTGTTGTTTCAACTCGTATTGTTTTTTTTTCAACTTACATAATACTTTCCTAATAACATTATACACTTTTCCACTTTAGAGAACTGTTTTGAGATAGTTTCAGGCCTTACGATAATCTTTAGCGTAATAATAGCGCATAATAACACAGAGGGTGAAGCCGCTATGACTATTATTTCAAATTACAACCTATTTTTGTACTTATATAATACTTCTCCACTAACATTACACATGTTTCCACTTGATATAATTGCTATCACATAATTGGAGACCTTACTATTCTACTGAGCGTCATATTATCGCATATTTACACAGTGAGTGTTATGGCGATATCATTTGTTTCATCTGACACTAGTATTCAACTTATAAATTACTTTCCTACTAACATTACACCCTTTTCCACTTTATATCATTCCTATAACATACTTACAGACCAGAATGTTCTACTGAGCGTAATTTTTTCGCAGATTTACACAGTGGGTGTACTTGTGACATCAATTGTTACAACTTACACTATTTTTCAACTTATACATTACTTTCCTGCTAACATTACACCCGTCTCCACTTTATATTCTTGCTGTCACATATTTTCGGACCAGAGTGTTATACTAAGCGTCATATTTTCGCAGATTTATACAGTGGGTGTAGTTTTGATATCACTTCCTTCAACTTACACTATTTCTCAACTTATACATTACTTTCCTGCAAACATTACACCCGTTTCAAGTTTATATAAGACTTAGCACATACTGACTGGCCTTACCATTATACTGAGCGTCATATCGCCATCCCACACAGTTTCAGTAGTGTAGGAAGTTATGGTACTCTATGAAACATGGCTGAAGGCACGACGCAACATTGGTGGTGGTGGGGGAGGTGGAGAGCAGCGCCTTTCATCACTCGCACTTCTCTTCCCTCTCCCTTTTCCTTTACCCTTTCCCTTCCCTGTCCATCCTTTCCCCACATCCTGGGGCTGTGGGGAGGAAGTTTGAGAATATTGTATTGCGAAAGACGTGCTGAGGAGTGGCTCCAAATCCTCTCCCCTAGGCCTACGTGCACCACGTGCTCGTGCTGCCTCCCTCACACCACTTTCCCTTTCACCCCGCACTCCCACCACACCACTTTCCCTATCACCCTTCGCTCCCGCCACACCACTTTCCAATTCACCCCGCACTCCCACCACACCACTTTCGCCTTCCCCAGACAAAACACTAGGCCATACTTTATTTGCCTTCTCGCCCCACCTTCTGATCCTCGGGGTGAGATTTTTTCCTTCCCCAACCACGAGGCAACATCACATCCTAAGCCGCCGTCATCGTCATCGTCCTCATCCTCGTCCTCATCAGAATCTCTCTCTAGGGGATGGAGAGAGGTCCATGCAGGTGTTTTGGGTGCAGGCTGGCCTTCCCTTGCCTTACGATATGTGACATACCGCTTTTTCCAGGGCGAAGGGACCTCCTCATCATTGCTTTTTATTTCCTCCTCAGGCTGCACATAATCTCAATCCACCACATCATCATCAAGTGGAGAATCACTATCTCCAGTGAAGGCATCCAGGGCGGATTGTATTTCGTCGTCTGAGAGACATTTATGCGCCATGTCTGACCTGGGTCACTGCTAACAGATGAGTGACTGAGACAAGGGCGAGCGCGGGTCACGCTGGGTCTGGGACGCTGCCCGCCTGGCGGTAGGTAGGGGAGGCTTGGGTAGATGGGCGAATCGAAGATCTCGCGCGAATTTTGAAAATTGTGGAAATTGTGAACCTCTCAATTGCAGGACGTTGAAGTACGTCAACGGGATTGGCAGTGACAAACGTGAGGACGTGGAAGTACGTCGACGGGA
>NC_136997.1:15031727-15050859 GCF_032717465.1 Coenobita brevimanus
AATGTATAAGTTGAGAAATAGTGTAGAAGTTGAAGGAAGTGATATCAAAACTACACCCACTGTATAAATCTGCGAAAATATGGCGCTCAGTATAACACTCTGGTCAGAAAATGTGTGATAGCAAGAATATAAAGTGGAAAGCGGGTGTAATGTTAGCAGGAAAGTAATGTATAAGTTTGAGAAAATAGTGTAAGTTGTAACAATTGATGTGTTCACTGAGTACACCCACTGTGTAAATCTGCAGAAAATATTACGCTCCAAGTAGAACATTCTGGTCTGTGAAGAAAAGTATGTGATAGGAATGATATAAAGTGGAAAGGGTGTAATGTTAGTAGGAAAGTAATTTATAAGTTGAATACTAGTGTCAGATGAAACAAATGATATTGCACCATAACACTCACTGTGTAAATATGCGATAATATGACGCTCAGGAAGGAAATAAGTAAGGTCTCCAATTATGTGATAGCAATTGCATATGAAGTGGAAACATGTGTAATGTTAGTGGAGAAGTATTATATAAAGTACAAAAATGAGGTCTGTAATTTGAAGAAACTAATAGTCATAAGCTGGCTTCACCCTCTGTGTTATTATGCGCTATTATTACGCTAGAAGATTATCGTAATGAGCCTGAAACATCTCATAAACAGTTCTCTGAGAAGTGGAAAAGTGTATAATGTTATTAGGAAGAAGTATTATGTAAGTTGAAAAAAAACAATACGAGTTGAGAACTTAACATGTCACAGCGAGTTCATTCACTACGTAAAATGGCGCTTTAACGATACGCTAAATGTTATCGAAAGGCCTGTGAGATACGTAAAAACAGTTCAGTAAAATATAAAATGGTATAATGTTGTTATTGGAGATGTATTTATGTAAGTAGAAAAAATGATATGTATCATGATTCAGGAATGTTAGCGATTCATCGTGACCAGTCTGCCCGATTTTTCTCAGTTCGCACGATGGTACAATGACTATTTCTGCTCTATTTTTGTATAAAATCGAATTTACTCTTGTCTCACATGTTTTTATGTTTGTAATAAATACATATCTACTTACTTTCATTGGTTTCCCAGACTTATAATACCATAGAAAACGTGAGAGCCTCAGACCACCTACAGAGAACACGTTACCAGGTGTGACGAAGGTATACCTGTTTAGGCAACTTATGGACCCCGGTGTACACTTTCTTCGTGATTGACCATTGTTTCTGACCAAAAGCGAAAGGTTTAGCAAAAAAAAATTGGGTCCAAAAATGGTCGGGATTGGGGGATACCATTGGTGAAAAAGTGGTCGGGACGGGGCGGGTTAATAGAGACTAGTCATTTTTTTTAAATTATCAGTATGGGAGGGAGTTGAACTGATATCTAACTTCGTAAAACTTATTTTGTAAGTCTCCGTGTCAGATTCCCTGTCTGAAATATCATTCTTGGGAAAATATTGTATACTGAAGGGTGGCTACTGGGATGGCCAGGCACTGAATATTTTAGGGGTGGCCAGTGCCATCTTGGCTAACCTTCTGGGTACACAACTCAATACTGCAGCAATTACAACAGAGTTCGAGGATTATATATTAGACTGTGTTCTAAGGTGTGGGAAGCATGACTACATAGTAAACTAGTGGTAACAACTGATATCCAACACGAGGTGGCATCAGTGTGCAGAAGGCATTTTGGGGTGAAGGATATTCCCGTAGGGTGGTTCTTCCCTCAGATTTAATCATGCACTTAATACAACATTTTCCTTTTATTTGCCCCGAATGCAGAATGCCATATTTTTTGGAATATGAACTGAATTCTTCAGCAACGAATATCCCTAAATTCCATAATTATAAAATCATTCAAGTGCATTAATGAAATAAACAAGTAGCCATTCATTTATCTTTATATTTACCTACTCAGCTGTTAATGATCCCTTCCTGAGTTGCTTCCCTTATTTTTAATACAAAACATATTTAGTAACTTAGATATTATATAATCTCAAAAACATTGATAATCAAACATCAGATCCCTCACCATAACTAGACCGTTATGATGAGTAGTAACCGTGTAGGCAAATTTAAATCTTTGTTTATATGTCTGTAAAGAGAGGAACACGGATGTAGAAACAGTGACAACATAAACTCCTATGGTTTGACAATTGTATCATTACTGGTATACTTTTAGGTATCCCGTCCACTTATTACTCTTAAGTAAGCAGCTCCGGTTTCTTGAAATGCAGTAAAGGCAATTTGTGGAGTGAGACTACTTTCTGTATTAGGACGTACATAAACTGTGAGAATTCGTTGCCGACTTAGTTGAAGAAACGCCTCAGGGTTGTGAGTTTACATGAGCATCAGTGTGAATATGATGACTAATCCCAGGGCTAATTTCACACAAAACTCATTTATAAAATAATTTTAAATGTCGTGCATCGTCCTGTTTGGTGACTATTACAACTCCTACGGTATTCATGCTGAGAAGGATTAAATTTAACATTAACATGTGGCATCCCGTCGACGTATTTCCACGTCCTCACGTTTTGTCACTGCCAATCCCGTTGACGTACTTCAACGTCCTGCAATTGCAAGGTTCATAATTTCCACAATTTTCAAAATTCGCGCGAGATTTTCGATTCGCCCACCTACCCAAGCCTCCCCTACCTGCCGCCAGGCGGGCAGCGTCCCAGACTCCGCGTGACCAGCGGTCGTCCTTGTCTCAGTCACTCACCTGTTAGCAGTGACCTAGGTCAGACATGGCGCGTAAAGGTCTCTCAGACGACGAAATACAATCCGCCCTGGATGCCTTCACTGGAGATAGTGATTCTCCACTTGATGATGATATGGTGGATTGAGATTATGTGCAGCCTGAGGAGGAAATAACAAGCAATGATGAGGAGGTCCCTTCGCCCTGGAAAAAGCGGTATGTCACCTATCGTAAGGCAAGGGAAGGCCAGCCTGCACGCAAAGCACCTGCATGGACCTCTCTCCATCCCCTAGAGAGAGATTCTGATGAGGACGAGGATGAGGACGATGACGATGACGGCGGCTTAGGATGTGATGTTGCCTCGTGGTTGGGGAAGGAAAAAATCTCACCCCGAGGATCAGAAGGTGGGGCGAGAAGGCAAATAAAGTATGGCCTAGTGTTTTGTCTGGGGATGGCGAAAGTGGTGTGGTGGGAGTGCGGTGTGAAATGGAAAGTGGTGTGGCGGGAGCGAAGGGTGATAGGGAAAGTGGTGTGGTGGGAGTGCGGGGTGAAATGGAAAGTGGTGTGAGGGAGGCAGCACGAGAACGTGGTGCACGTAGACCTAGGGGAGAGGATTTGGAGCCACTCCTCAGCACGTCTTTCGCCATACAATATTCTCAAACTTCCTCCCCACAGCCCCAGGATGTGGGGAAAGGAAGGACAGGGAAGGGAAAGGGTAAAGGAAAAGGGAGAGGGAAGAGAAGTGCGAGTGATTAAAGGCGCTGCTCTACACCTCCCCCACCACCACCAATGTTGCGTCGTGCCTTCAGCCATGTTTCATAGAGTACCATAACTTCCTACACTACTGAAACTGTGTGGGATGGCGATATGACGCTCAGTATAATGGTAAGGCCAGTCAGTATGTGCTAAGTCTTATATAAACTTGAAACGGGTGTAATGTTTGCAGGAAAGTAATGTATAAGTTGAGAAATAGTGTAAGTTGAAGGAAGTGATATCAAAACTACACCCACTGTATAAATCTGCGAAAATATGACGCTCTGTATAACACTCTGGTCAGAAAATATGTGATAGCAAGAATATAAAGTGGAAACGAGTGTAATGTTAGCAGGAAAGTAATGTATAAGTTGAAAAATAGTGTAAGTTTTAACAATTGATGTCACGAGTACACCCACTGTGTAAATCTGCGAAAATATTATGCTCAGTAGAACATTCTGGTCTGTAAGTATGTGATAGGAATGATATAAAGTGGAAAAGGGTGTAATGTTAGTAGGAAAGTAATTTATAAGTTGAATACTAGTGTCAGATGAAACAAATGATATCGCCATAACACTCACTGTGTAAATATGCGATAATATGACGCTCAGTGGAATAGTAAGGTCTCCAATTATGTGATAGCAATTATATCAAGTGGAAACATGTGTAATGTTAGTGGAGAAGTATTATATAAGTACAAAAATAGGTTGTAATTTGAAATAATAGTCATAGCGGCTTCACCCTCTGTGTTATTATGTGCTATTAATACGCTAAATATTATCGTAAGGCCTGAAACTATCTCAAAACAGTTCTCTAAAGTGGAAAAGTGTATAATGTTATTAGGAAAGTATTATGTAAGTTGAAAAAAAAAAAATACGAGTTGAAACAACAGTCACAGCGAGTTTACTCACTACATAAGTAAGCGCTAACATTACGCTAAATATTATCGAAAGGCCTGTGAATACGTAAAAACAATTCAATAAAATGTAAAATGGTATAATATTATTGGAGATGTATTATGTAAGTAGAAAAAATGATATGTATCATGATTCAGGAATGTTAGCGATTCATCGTGACCAGTCTGCCCGATTTTGCTCGGTTCGCACGATGGTACAATGCTTATTTCTGCTCTATTTTTGTATAAAATCCAATTTACTCTTGTCTCACATGTTTTTATGTTTGTAATAAATACATATCTACTTACTTTTATTGGTTTCCCAGACTTATAATACCATAGAAAACGTGAGAGCCTTAGACCACCTACAGAGAACACGGTACCAGGTGTGATGAAGGTATACCTGTTTAGGCAACTTATGGACCCCGGTGAACACTTTCTTTATGATTGAACATTGTTTCTGACCAAAAGCGAAAGGTTTAGCAAAAAAAATTTGGGTCCAAAAATGGTCGGGATTGGGGGGTACCAGTGGTGAAAAAGTGATCGGGACGGGGCGGGTTAACACGCGGCGTCCCGTCGACGTACTTCCACGTCCTCACGTTTTGTCACTGCCAATCCCGTTGACGTACTTCAACGTCCTGCAATTGCAAGGTTCATAATTTCCACAATTTTCAAAATTCGCGCGAGATTTTCGATTCGCCCACCTACCCAAGCCTCCCCTACCTGTCGCCAGGCGGGCAGCGTTCCAGACCCCGCGTGACCCGCGCTCGCCCTTGTCTTGGTCACTCACCTGTTAGCAGTAACCCAGGTCATACATGGCGCGTAAAGGTCTCTTAGACGACGAAATACAATCCGCCCTGGATGCCTTCACTGGAGATAGTGATTCTCCACTTGATGATGATGTGGTGGATCGAGATTATGTGCTGCCTGAGGAGGAAATAACAAGCAATGATGAGGAGGTCCCTTCGCCCCGGAAAAAGCTGTATGTCACATATCGTAAGGCAAGGGAAGGCCAGCCTGCACCCAAAACACCTGCATGGACCTCTCTCCATCCCCTAGAGAGATATTCTGATGAGGACGAGGATGAGGACGATGACGATGACGGCGGCTTAGGATGTGATGTTGCCTCGTGGTTGTGGAAGGAAAAAATCTCACCCCGAGGATCAGAAGGTGGGGCGAGAAGGCAAATAAAGTATGGCCTAGTGTTTTGTCTGGGGAAGGCAAAAGTGGTGTGGTGGGAGTGCGGGGTGAAATGGAAAGTGGTGTGGTGGGAGCGAAGGGTGATAGGGAAAGTGGTGTGGCGGGAGTGCGGGGTGAAAGGGAAAGTGGTGTGAGGGAGGCAGCACGAGCACGTGGTGCACGTAGGCCTAGGGGAGAGGAGGTGGAGCCACTCCCCAGCACGTCTTTCGCCATACAATATTCCCAAACTTCCTCCCCACAGCCCCAGGATGTGGGGAAAGGAAGGACAGGGAAGGGAAAGGATAAAGGAAAAGGAGAGGGAAGAGAAGTGCGAGTGATGAAAGGCGCTGCTCTCCACCTCCCCCACCACCACCAATGTTGCGTCGTGCCTTCAGCCATGTTTCATAGAGTACCATAACTTCCTACACTACTGAAACTGTTTGGGATGGCGATATGACGCTCAGTATAATGGTAAGGCCAGTCAGTATGTGCTAAGTCTTATATAAACTTGAAACGGGTGTAATGTTTGCAGGAAAGTAATGTATAAGTTGAGAAATAGTGTAAGTTAAAGGAAGTGATATCAAAACTACACCCACTGTATAAATCTGCGAAAATATGACGCTCAGTATAACACTCTGGTCAGAAAATATGTGATAGCAAGAATATAAAGTGGAAACGGGTGTAATGTTAGCAGGAAAGTAATGTATAAGTTGAAAAATAGTGTAAGTTTTAACAATTGATGTTACGAGTACACCCACTGTGTAAATCTGCGAAAATATTACGCTCAGTAGAACATTCTGGTCTGTAAGTATGTGATAGGAATGATATAAAGTGGAAAAGGGTGTAATGTTAGTAGGAAAGTAATTTATAAGTTGAATACTAGTGTCAGATGAAACAAATGATATCGCCATAACACTCACTGTGTAAATATGCGATAATATGACGCTCAGGAGAATAGTAAGGTCTCCAATTATGTGAAAGCAATTATATCAAGTGGAAACATGTGTAATGTTAGTGGAGAAGTATTATATAAGTACAAAAATAGGTTGTAATTTGAAATAATAGTCATAGCGGCTTCACCCTCTGTGTTATTATGCGCTATTATTACGCTAAAGATTATCGTAAGGCCTGAAACTATCTCAAAACAGTTCTCTAAAGTGGAAAAGTGTATAATGTTATTAGGAAAGTATTATGTAAGTTGAAAAAAAACAATACGAGTTGAAACAACAGTCACAGCGAGTTCATTCACTACGTAAGTAAGCGCTAACATTATGCTAAATGTTATCGAAAGGCCTGTGAATACGTAAACACAGTTCAGTAAAATGTAAAATGGTATAATGTTATTGGAGATGTATTATGTAAGTAGAAAAAATGATATGTATCATGATTCAGGAATGTTAGCGTTTCATCGTGACCAGTCTGCCCGATTTTTCTCAGTTCGCACGATGGTACAATGCTTATTTCTGCTGTATTTTTGTATAAAATCCAATTTACTCTTGTCTCACATGTTTTTATGTTTGTAATAAATACATATCTACTTACTTTCATTGGTTTCCCAGACTTATAATACCATAGAAAACGTGAGAGCCTCAGACCACCTACAGAGAACACGGTACCAGGTGTGACGAAGGTATACCTGTTTAGGCAACTTATGGACCCAGGTGAACACTTTCTTCGTGATTGACCATTGTTTCTAACCAAAAGCGAAAGTTTTAGCAAAAAAAATTGGGTCCAAAAATGGTCGGGATTGGGGGGTACCAGTGGTGAAAAAGTGGTCGGGACGGGGCGGGTTAATAGAGACTAGTCATTTTTTTTTAATTATCAGTATGGGAGGGAGTTGAACTGATATCTAACTTCGTAAAACTTTTTTTGTAAGTCTCCGTGTCAGATTCCCTGTCTGAAATATCATTCTTGGGAACTGAAGGGTGGCTACTGGGATGGCGAGGCACTGAATATTTTAGGGGTGGCCAGTGCCATCTTGGCTAACCTTCTGGGAACACAACTCAACACTGCAGCAATTACAACAGAGTTCGAGGATTATATATTAGATTGTGTTCTAAGGTGTGGGAAGCATGACTACATAGTAAACTAGTGGTAACAACTGATATCCAACACGAGGTGGCATCAGTGTGCAGAAGGCATTTTGGGGTGAAGGATTTTCCCGTAGGGTGGTTTTTCCCTTAGTTTTAATCATGCACGTAATACAACATTTTCCTTTTATTTGCCCCGAATGCAAAATGCCATATTTTTTGGAATATGAACTGAATTCATCAGCAACGAATACCCCTAAATTCCATAATTATAAAATCATTCAAGTGCATTAATGAAATAAACAAGTAGCCATTCATTTATCTTTATATTTACCTACTCAGCTGTTAATGATCCCTTCTTGAGTTGCTTCCCTTATTTTTAATACAAAACATATTTAGTAACTTAGATATTATATAATCACAAAAACACTGATAATCAAACATCAGATCCCTCCCCATAACTAGACCGTTATGATGAGTAGTAACCGTGTAGGCAAATTTAAATCTTTGTTTATATGTCTGTAAAGAGAGGAACACGGATGTAGAAACAGTGACAACATAAACTCCCATGGTTTGACAATTGTATCATTACTGGTATACTTTTAGGTCTCCCGTCCACTTATTACTCTTAAGTAAGCAGCTCGGGTTTCTTCAAATGCAGTAAAGGCATTTTGTGGAGTGAGACTACTTTCTGTATTAGGACATACATTAACTGTGGGAATTCGTTGCCGACTTAGTTGAAGAAACGCCTCAGGGTTGTGAGTTTACATGAGCATCAGTGTGAATATGATGACTAATCCAAGGGCTAATTTCACACAAGACTCATTTATAAAATAATTTTCAATGTCGCACATCGTCCTGTTTGGTGACTATTACAACTCCTAGAGTATACATGCTGAGGAGGATTAAATTTAACATTAACACGCGGCGTCCCGTCGACGTACTTCCACGTCCTCACGTTTTGTCACTGCCAATCCCGTTGACGTACTTCAACGTCCTGCATTTGAGAGGTTCATAATTTCCACAATTTTCAAAATTCGCGCGAGATTGTCGATTCGCCCACCTACCCAAGCTTCCCCTACCTGCCGCCAGGTGGGCAGCGTCCCAGACCCAGCGTGACCCGCGCTCGCCCTTGTCTCAGTCACTCATCTGTTAGCAGTGACCCAGGTCAGACATGGCGCATGAAGGTCTCTCAGACGACGAAATACAATCCGCCCTGGATGCCTTCACTGGAGATAGTGATTCTCCACTTGATGATGATGTGGTGGATTGAGATTATGTGCAGCCTGAGGAGGAAATAACAAGTAATGATGAGGAGGTCCCATCGCCCTGGAAAAAGCGGTATGTCACCTATCGTAAGGCAAGAGAAGGCCAGCCTGCACCCAAAACACCTGCATGGACCTCTCTCCATCCCCTAGAGAGAGATTCTGATGAGGACGAGGATGGGGACGATGACGATGACGGCGGCTTAGGATGTGATGTTGCCTCGTGGTTGGGGAAGGAAAAAATCTCACCCCGAGGATCAGAATTTGGGGCGGGAAGGCAAATAAAGTATGGCCTAGTGTTTTGTCTGGGGAAGGCGAAAGTGGTGTGGTGTGAGTGCGGGGTGAAATGGAAAGTGGTGTGGCGGGAGCGAAGGGTGATAGGGAAAGTGGTGTGGTGGGAGTGCGGGGTGAAAGGGAAAGTGGTGTGAGGGAGGCAGCACGAGCACGTGGTGCACGTAGGCCTAGGGGAGAGGAGGTGGAGCCACTCCCCAGCACGTCTTTCGCCATACAATATTCCCAAACTTCCTCCCCACAGCCCCAGGATGTGGGGAAAGGAAGGACAGGGAAGGGAAAGGGTAAAGGAAAAGGGAGAGGGAAGAGAAGTGCGAGTGATGAAAGGCGCTGCTCTCCACCTCCCCCACCACCACCAATGTTGCGTCGTGCCTTCAGCCATGTTTCAGAGAGTACCATAACTTCCTACACTACTGAAACTGGGTGGGATGGCGATATGACGCTCAGTATAATGGTAAGGCCAGTAAGTATGTGCTAAGTCTTATATAAACTTGAAACGGGTGTAATGTTTGCAGGAAAGTAATGTATAAGTTGAGAAATAGTGTAAGTTGAAGGAAGTGATATCAAAACTACACCCACTGTATAAATCTGCGAAAATATGAAGCTCAGTATAACACTCTGGTCAGAAAATATGTGATAGCAAGAATATAAAGTGGAAACGGGTGTAATGTTAGCAGGAAAGTAATGTATAAGTTGAAAAATAGTGTAAGTTGTAACAATTGATGTTACTGAGTACACCCACTGTGTAAATCTGCGAAAATATTACGCTCAGTAGAACATTCTGGTCTGTAAGTATGTTATAGGAATGATATAAAGTGGAAAAGGGTGTAATGTTAGTAGGAAAGTAATTTATAAGTTGAATACTAGTGTCAGATGAAACAAATGATATCGCCATAACACTCACTGTGTAAATATGCGATAATATGACGCTCAGGAGAATAGTAAGGTCTCCAATTATGTGATAGCAATTATATCAAGTGGAAACATGTGTAATGTTAGTGGAGAAGTATTATATAAGTACAAAAATAGGTTGTAATTTGAAATAATAGTCATAGTGGCTTCACCCTCTGTGTTATTATGCGCTATTATTACGCTAAAGATTATCGTAAGGCCTGAAACTATCTCAAAACAGTTCTTTAAAGTGGAAAAGTGTATAATGTTATTAGGAAAGTATTATGTAAGTTGAAAAAAAACAATACGAGTTGAAACAACAGTCACAGCGAGTTCATTCACTACGTAAGTAAGCGCTAACATTACGCTAAATGTTATCGAAAGGCCTGTGAATACGTAAAAACAGTTCAGTAAAATGTAAAATGGTATAATGTTATTGGAGATGTATTATGTAAGTAGAAAAAATGATATGTATCATGATTCAGGAATGTTAGCGATTCATCGTGACCAGTCTGCCTGATTTTTCTCAGTTCGCACGATGGTACAATGCTTATTTCTGCTCTATTTTTGTATAAAATCCAATTTACTCTTGTCTCACATGTTTTTCTATTTGTAATAAATACATATCTACTTACTTTCATTGGTTTCCCAGACTTATAATACCATAGAAAACGTGAGAGCCTCAGACCACCTACAGAGAACACGGTACCAGGTGTGACGAAGGTATACCTGTTTAGGCAACTTATGGACCCCGGTGAACACTTTCTTCGTGATTGACCATTGTTTCTGACCAAAAGCGAAAGTTTTAGCAAAAAAAATTGGGTCCAAAAATGGTCGAGATTGGGGGTACCAGTGGTGAAAAGTGGTCGGGACGGGGCGGGTTAATAGAGACTAGTCATTTTTTTTAAATTATCAGTATGGGAGGGAGTTGAACTGATATCTAACTTCGTAAAACTTATTTTGTAAGTCTCCGTGTCAGATTCCCTGTCTGAAATATCATTCTTGGGAACTGAAGGGTGGCTACTGGGATGGCGAGGCACTGAATATTTTAGGGGTGGCCAGTGCCATCTTGGCTAACCTTCTGGGTACACAACTCAACACTGCAGCAATTACAACAGAGTTCGAGGATTATATATTAGACTGTGTTCTAAGGTGTGGGAAGCATGACTACATAGTAAACTAGTGGTAACAACTGATATCCAACACGAGGTGGCATCAGTGTGCAGAAGGCATTTTGGGGTGAAGGATTTTCCCGTACGGTGGTTCTTCCCTCAGTTTTAATGATGCACTTAATACAACATTTTCCTTTTATTTGCCCCGAATGCAAAATGCCATATTTTTTGGAATATGAACTGAATTCATCAGCAACGAATACCCCTAAATTCCATAATTATAAAATCATTCAAGTGCATTAATGAAATAAACAAGTAGCCATATATTTCTCTTTATATTTACCTACTCAGCTGTTAATGATCCCTTCCTGAGTTGCTTCCCTTATTTTTAATACAAAACATATTTAGTAACTTAGATATTATATAATCTCAAAAACAATGATAATCAAACATCAGATCCCTCCTCATAACTAGACCGTTATGATGAGTAGTAACCGTGTAGGCAAATTTAAATCTTTGTTTATATGTCTGTAAAAAGAGGAACACGTATGTAGAAACAGTGACAACACAAACTCCCATGGTTTGACAATTGTATCATTACTGGTATACTTTTAGGTATCCCGTCCACTTATTACTCTTAAGTAAGCAGCTCGGGTTTCTTCAAATGCAGTAAAGGCATTTTGTGGAGTGAGACTACTTTCTGTATTAGGACGTACATAAACTGTGGGAATTCGTTGCCGACTTACTTGAAGAAACGCCTCAGGGTTGTGAGTTTACATGAGCATCAGTGTGAATATGATGACTAATCCCAGGGCTAATTTCACACAAAACTCATTTATAAAATAATTTTAAATGTCGCACATCGTCCTGTTTGGTGACTATTACAACTCCTACGGTATTCATGCTGAGAAGGATTAAATTTAACATTAACATGTGGCATCCCGTCGACGTATTTCCACGTCCTCACGTTTTGTCACTGCCAATCCCGTTGACGTACTTCAACGTCCTGCAATTGCAAGGTTCATAATTTCCACAATTTTCAAAATTCGCGCGAGATTTTCGATTCGCCCACCTACCCAAGCCTCCCCTACCTGCCGCCAGGCGGGCAGCGTCCCAGACCCAGCGTGACCCGCGCTCGCCCTTGTCTCAGTCACTCATCTGTTAGGAGTGACCCAGGTCAGACATGGCGCATAAAGGTCTCTCAGACGACGAAATACAATCTGCCCTGGATGCCTTCACTGGAGATAGTGATTCTCCACTTGATGATGATGTGGTGGATTGAGATTATGTGCAGCCTGAGGAGGAAATAACAAGCAATGATGAGGAGGTCCCTTCGCCCTGGAAAAAGCGGTATGTCACCTATCGTAAGGCAAGAGAAGGCCAGCCTGCACCCAAAACACCTGCATGGACCTCTCTCCATCCCCTAGAGAGAGATTCTGATGAGGACGAGGATGGGGACGATGACGATGACGGCGGCTTAGGATGTGATGTTGCCTCGTGGTTGGGGAAGGAAAAAATCTCACCCCGAGGATCAGAAGGTGGGGCGAGAAGGCAAATAAAGTATGGCCTAGTGTTTTCTCTGGGGAAGTAGAAAGTGGTGTGGTGGGAGTGCGGGGTGAAATGGAAAGTGGTGTGGCGGGAGCGAAGGGTGATAGGGAAAGTGGTGTGGTGGGAGTGCGGGGTGAAAGGGAAAGTGGTGTGAGGGAGGCAGCACGAGCACGTGGTGCACGTAGGCCTAGGGGAGAGGAGGTGGAGCCACTCCCCAGCACGTCTTTCGCCATACAATATTCCCAAACTTCCTCCCCACAGCCCCAGGATGTGGGGAAAGGAAGGACAGGGAAGGGAAAGGGTAAAGGAAAAGGGAGAGGGAAGAGAAGTGCGAGTGATGAAAGGCGCTGCTCTCCACCTCCCCTACCACCACCAATGTTGCGTTGTGCCTTCAGCCATGTTTCATAGAGTACCATAACTTCCTACACTACTGAAACTGTTTGGGATGGCGATATGACGCTCAGTATAATGGTAAGGCCAGTCAGTATGTGTTAAGTCTTATATAAACTTGAAACGGGTGTAATGTTTGCAGGAAAGTAATGTATAAGTTGAGAAATAGTGTAAGTTGAAGGAAGTGATATCAAAACTACACCCACTGTATAAATCTGCGAAAATATGACGCTCAGTATAGCACTCTGGTCAGAAAATATGTGATAGCAAGAATATAAAGTGGAAACGGGTGTAATGTTAGGAGGAAAGTAATGTATAAGTTGAAAAATAGTGTAAGTTGTAACAATTGATGTTACGAGTACACCCACTGTGTAAATCTGCGAAAATATTACGCTCAGTAGAACATTCTGGTCTGTAAGTATGCTATAGGAATGATATAAAGTGGAAAAGGGTATAATGTTAGTAGGAAAGTAATTTATAAGTTGAATACTAGTGTCAGATGAAACAAATGATATCGCCATAACACTCACTGTGTAAATATGCGATAATATGACGCTCAGGAGAATAGTAAGGTCTCCAATTATGTGATAGCAATTATATCAAGTGGAAACATGTGTAATGTTAGTGGAGAAGTATTATATAAGTACAAAAATAGGTTGTAATTTGAAATAATAGTCATAGCGGCTTCACCCTCTGTGTTATTATGCGCTATTATTACGCTAAAGATTATCGTAAGGCCTGAAACTATCTCAAAACAGTTCTCTAAAGTGGAAAAGTGTATAATGTTATTAGGAAAGTATTATGTAAGTTGAAAAAAAACAATACGAGTTCAAACAACAGTCACAGCGAGTTCATTCACTACGTAAGTAAGCGCTAACATTACGCTAAATGTTATCGAAAGGCCTGTGAATACGTAAAAACAGTTCAGTAAAATGTAAAATAGTATAATGTTATTGGAGATGTATTATGTAAGTAGAAAAAATGATATGTATCATGATTCAGGAATGTTAGCGATTCATCGTGACCAGTCTGCCTGATTTTTCTCAGTTCGCACGATGGTACAATGCTTATTTCTGCTCTATTTTTGTATAAAATCCAATTTACTCTTGTCTCACATGTTTTTCTATTTGTAATAAATACATATCTACTTACTTTCATTGGTTTCCCAGACTTATAATACCATAGAAAACGTGAGAGCCTCAGACCACCTACAGAGAAAACGGTACCAGGTGTGACGAAGGTATACCTGTTTAGGCAACTTATGGACCCCGGTGAACACTTTCTTCCTGATTGACCATTGTTTCTGACCAAAAGCGAAAGTTTTAGCAAAAAAATTGGGTCCAAAAATGGTCGGGATTGGGGGGTACCAGTGGTGAAAAAGTGGTCGGGACGGGGCGGGTTAATAGAGACTAGTCATTTTTTTTAAATTATCAGTATGGGAGGGAGTTGAACTGATATCTAACTTCGTAAAACTTATTTTGTAAGTCTCCGTGTCAGATTCCCTGTCTGAAATATCATTCTTGGGAACTGAAGGGTGGCTACTGGGATGGCGAGGCACTGAATATTTTAGGGGTGGCCAGTGCCATCTTGGCTAACCTTCTGGGTACACAACTCAACACTACAGGAATTACAACAGAGTTCGAGGATTATATATTAGACTGTGTTCTAAGGTGTGGGAAGCATGACTACATAGTAAACTAGTGGTAACAACTGATATCCAACACGAGGTGGCATCAGTGTGCAGAAGGCATTTTGGGGTGAAGGATTTTCCCGTACGGTGGTTCTTCCCTCAGTTTTAATCATGCACTTAATACAACATTTTCCTTTTATTTGCCCCGAATGCAAAATGCCATATTTTTTGGAATATGAACTGAATTCATCAGCAACGAATACCCCTAAATTCCATAATTATAAAATCATTCAAGTGCATTAATGAAATAAACAAGTAGCCATTCATTTATCTTTATATTTACCTACTCAGCTGTTAATGATCCCTTCCTGAGTTGCTTCCCTTATTTTTAATACAAAACATATTTAGTAACTTAGATATTATATAATCTCAAAAACACTGATAATCAAACATCAGATCCCTCCCCATAACTAGACCGTTATGATGAGTAGTAACCGTGTAGGCAAATTTAAATCTTTGTTTATATGTCTGTAAAGAGAGGAACACGGATGTAGCAACAGTGACAACATAAACTCCCATGGTTTGACAATTGTATCATTACTGGTATACTTTTAGGTATCCCGTCCACTTATTACTCTTAAGTAAGCAGCTCGGGTTTCTTCAAATACAGTAAAGGCATTTTGTGGAGTGAGACTACTTTCTGTATTAGGACGTACATTAACTGTGGGAATTCGTTGCCGACTTAGTTGAAGAAACGCCTCAGGGCTGTGAGTTTACATGAGCATCAGTGTGAATATGATGACTAATCCAAGGGCTAATTTCACACAAGACTCATTTATAAAATAATTTTCAAAGTCGCACATCGTCCTGTTTGGTGACTATTACAACTCCTACAGTATACATGCTGAGGAGGATTAAATTTAACATTAACACGCGGCGTCCCGTCGACGTACTTCCACGTCCTCACGTTTTGTCACTGCCAATCCCGTTGACGTACTTCAACGTCCTGCAATTGAGAGGTTCATAATTTCCACAATTTTCAAAATTCGCGCGAGATTGTCGATTCGCCCACCTACCCAAGCCTCCCCTACCTGCCGCCAGGCGGGCAGCGTCCCAGACCCAGCGTGACCCATGCTCGCCCTTGTCTCAGTCACTCATCTGTTAGGAGTGACCCAGGTCAGACATGGCGCATAAAGGTCTCTCAGACGACGAAATACAATCCGCCCTGGATGCCTTCACTGGAGATAGTGATTCTCCACTTGATGATGATGTGGTGGATTGAGATTATGTGCAGCCTGAGGAGGAAATAACAAGCAATGATGAGGAGGTCCCTTCGCCCTGGAAAAAGCGGTATGTCACCTATCGTAAGGCAAGAGAAGGCCAGCCTGCACCCAAAACACCTGCATGGACCTCTCTCCATCCCCTAGAGAGAGATTCTGATGAGGACGAGGATGAGGACGATGACGATGACGGCGGCTTAGGATGTGATGTTGCCTCGTGGTTGGGGAAGGAAAAAATCTCACCCCGAGGATCAGAAGGTGGGGCGAGAAGGCAAATAAAGGATGGCCTAGTGTTTTGTCTGGGGAAGGCGAAAGTGGTGTGGTGGGAGTGCGGGGTGAAATGGAAAGTGGTGTGGGGGAAGCGAAGGGTGATAGGGAAAGTGGTGTGGCAACAGTGCGGGGAGAAAGGGAAAGTGGTGTGAGGGAGGCAGCACGAGCACTTGGTGCACGTAGGCCTAGGAGAGAGGAGGTTGAGCCACTCCCCAGCACGTCTTTCGCCATACAATATTCCCAAACTTCCTCCCCACAGCCCCAGGATGTGGGAAAAGGAAGGAAAGGGAAGGGAAAGGGTAAAGGAAAAGGGAGAGGGAAGAGAAGTGCGAGTGATGAAAGGCGCTGCTCTCCACCTCCCCTACCACCACCAATGTTGCGTTGTGCCTTCAGCCATGTTTCATAGAGTACCATAACTTCCTACACTACTGAAACTGTTTGGGATGGCGATATGACGCTCAGTATAATGGTAAGGCCAGTCAGTATGTGCTAAGTCTTATATAAACTTGAAACGGGTGTAATGTTTGCAGGAAAGTAATGTATAAGTTGAGAAATAGTGTAAGTTGAAGGAAGTGATATCAAAACTACACCCACTGTATAAATCTGCGAAAATATGACGCTCAGTATAACACTCTGGTCAGAAAATATGTGATAGCAAGAATATAAAGTGGAAACGGGTGTAATGTTAGGAGGAAAGTAATGTATAAGTTGAAAAATAGTGTAAGTTGTAACAATTGATGTTACGAGTACACCCACTGTGTAAATCTGCGAAAATATTACGCTCAGTAGAACATTCTGGTCTGTAAGTTTGTTATAGGAATGATATAAAGTGGAAAAGGGTATAATGTTAGTAGGAAAGTAATTTATAAGTTGAATACTAGTGTCAGATGAAACAAATGATATCGCCATAACACTCACTGTGTAAATATGCGATAATATGACGCTCAGGAGAATAGTAAGGTCTCCAATTATGTGATAGCAATTATATCAAGTGGAAACATGTGTAATGTTAGTGGAGAAGTATTATATAAGTACAAAAATAGGTTGTAATTTGAAATAATAGTCATAGCGGCTTCACCCTCTGTGTTATTATGCGCTATTATTACGCTAAAGATTATCGTAAGGCCTGAAACTATCTCAAAACAGTTCTCTAAAGTGGAAAAGTGTATAATGTTATTAGGAAAGTATTATGTAAGTTGAAAAAAAACAATACGAGTTCAAACAACAGTCACAGCGAGTTCATTCACTACGTAAGTAAGCGCTAACATTACGCTAAATGTTATCGAAAGGCCTGTGAATACGTAAAAACAGTTCAGTAAAATGTAAAATGGTATAATGTTATTGGAGATGTATTATGTAAGTAGAAAAAATGATATGTATCATGATTCAGGAATGTTAGCGATTCATCGTGACCAGTCTGCCTGATTTTTCTCAGTTCGCACGATGGTACAATGCTTATTTCTGCTCTATTTTTGTATAAAATCCAATTTACTCTTGTCTCACATGTATTTCTATTTGTAATAAATACATATCTACTTACTTTCATTGGTTTCCCAGACTTATAATACCATAGAAAACGTGAGAGCCTCAGACCACCTACAGAGAACACGGTACCAGGTGTGACGAAGGTATACCTGTTTAGGCAACTTATGGGCCCGGTGAACACTTTCTTCGTGATTGACCATTGTTTCTGACCAAAAGCGAAAGTTTTAGCAAAAAAAATTGGGTCCAAAAATGGTCGGGATTGGGGGTACCAGTGGTGAAAAAGTGGTCGGGACGGGGCGGGTTAATAGAGACTAGTCATTTTTTAAATTATCAGTATGGGAGGGAGTTGAACTGATATCTAACTTCGTAAAACTTATTTTGTAAGTCTCCGTGTCAGATTCCCTGTCTGAAATATCATTCTTGGGAACTGAAGGGTGGCTACTGGGATGGCGAGGCACTGAATATTTTAGGGGTGGCCAGTGCCATCTTGGCTAACCTTCTGGGTACACAACTCAACACTACAGGAATTACAACAGAGTTCGAGGATTATATATTAGACTGTGTTCTAAGGTGTGGGAAGCATGACTACATAGTAAACTAGTGGTAACAACTGATATCCAACACGAGGTGGCATCAGTGTGCAGAAGGCATTTTGGGGTGAAGGATTTTCCCGTACGGTGGTTCTTCCCTCAGTTTTAATCATGCACTTAATACAACATTTTCCTTTTTATTTGCCCCGAATGCAAAATGCCATATTTTTGGAATATGAACTGAATTCATCAGCAACGAATACCCCTAAATTCCATAATTATAAAATCATTCAAGTGCATTAATGAAATAAACAAGTAGCCATTCATTTATCTTTATATTTACCTACTCAGCTGTTAATGATCCCTTCCTGAGTTGCTTCCCTTATTTTTAATACAAAACATATTTAGTAACTTAGATATTATATAATCTCAAAAACACTGATAATCAAACATCAGATCCCTCCCCATAACTAGACCGTTATGATGAGTAGTAACCGTGTAGGCAAATTTAAATCTTTGTTTATATGTCTGTAAAGAGAGGAACACGGATGTAGCAACAGTGACAACATAAACTCCCATGGTTTGACAATTGTATCATTACTGGTATACTTTTAGGTATCCCGTCCACTTATTACTCTTAAGTAAGGAGCTCGGGTTTCTTCAAATACAGTAAAGGCATTTTGTGGAGTGAGACTACTTTCTGTATTAGGACGTACATTAACTGTGGGAATTCGTTGCCGACTTAGTTGAAGAAACGCCTCAGGGCTGTGAGTTTACATGAGCATCAGTGTGAATATGATGACTAATCCAAGGGCTAATTTCACACAAGACTCATTTATAAAATAATTTTCAAAGTCGCACATCGTCCTGTTTGGTGACTATTACAACTCCTACAGTATACA
>NC_136997.1:15050959-15178259 GCF_032717465.1 Coenobita brevimanus
CCTTCGCCCTGGAAAAAGCGGTATGTCACCTATCGTAAGGCAAGAGAAGGCCAGCCTGCACCCAAAACACCTGCATGGACCTCTCTCCATCCCCTAGAGAGAGATTCTGATGAGGACGAGGATGGGGACGATGACGATGACGGCGGCTTAGGATGTGATGTTGCCTCGTGGTTGGGGAAGGAAAAAATCTCACCCCGAGGATCAGAAGGTGGGGCGAGAAGGCAAATAAAGTATGGCCTAGTGTTTTCTCTGGGGAAGGCGAAAGTGGTGTGGTGGGAGTGCGGGGTGAAATGGAAAGTGGTGTGGCGGGAGCGAAGGGTGATAGGGAAAGTGGTGTGGTGGGAGTGCGGGGTGAAAGGGAAAGTGGTGTGAGGGAGGCAGCACGAGCACGTGGTGCACGTAGGCCTAGGGGAGAGGAGGTGGAGCCACTCCCCAGCACGTCTTTCGCCATACAATATTCCCAAACTTCCTCCCCACAGCCCCAGGATGTGGGGAAAGGAAGGACAGGGAAGGGAAAGGGTAAAGGAAAAGGGAGAGGGAAGAGAAGTGCGAGTGATGAAAGGCGCTGCTCTCCACCTCCCCTACCACCACCAATGTTGCGTTGTGCCTTCAGCCATGTTTCATAGAGTACCATAACTTCCTACACTACTGAAACTGTTTGGGATGGCGATATGACGCTCAGTATAATGGTAAGGCCAGTCAGTATGTGCTAAGTCTTATATAAACTTGAAACGGGTGTAATGTTTGCAGGAAAGTAATGTATAAGTTGAGAAATAGTGTAAGTTGAAGGAAGTGATATCAAAACTACACCCACTGTATAAATCTGCGAAAATATGACGCTCAGTATAACACTCTGGTCAGAAAATATGTGATAGCAAGAATATAAAGTGGAAACGGGTGTAATGTTAGGAGGAAAGTAATGTATAAGTTGAAAAATAGTGTAAGTTGTAACAATTGATGTTACGAGTACACCCACTGTGTAAATCTGCGAAAATATTACGCTCAGTAGAACATTCTGGTCTGTAAGTATGTTATAGGAATGATATAAAGTGGAAAAGGGTATAATGTTAGTAGGAAAGTAATTTATAAGTTGAATACTAGTGTCAGATGAAACAAATGATATCGCCATAACACTCACTGTGTAAATATGCGATAATATGACGCTCAGGAGAATAGTAAGGTCTCCAATTATGTGATAGCAATTATATCAAGTGGAAACATGTGTAATGTTAGTGGAGAAGTATTATATAAGTACAAAAATAGGTTGTAATTTGAAATAATAGTCATAGCGGCTTCACCCTCTGTGTTATTATGCGCTATTATTATGCTAAAGATTATCGTAAGGCCTGAAACTATCTCAAAACAGTTCTCTAAAGTGGAAAAGTGTATAATGTTATTAGGAAAGTATTATGTAAGTGGAAAAAAAACAATACGAGTTGAAACAACAGTCACAGCGAGTTCATTCACTACGTAAGTAAGCGCTAACATTACGCTAAATGTTATCGAAAGGCCTGTGAATACGTAAAAACAGTTCAGTAAAATGTAAAATGGTATAATGTTATTGGAGATGTATTATGTAAGTAGAAAAAATGATATGTATCATGATTCAGGAATGTTAGCGATTCATTGTGACCAGTCTGCCTGATTTTTCTCAGTTCGCACGATGGTACAATGCTTATTTCTGCTCTATTTTTGTATAAAATCCAATTTACTCTTGTCTCACATGTTTTTATATTTGTAATAAATACATATCTACTTACTTTCATTGGTTTCCCAGACTTATAATACCATAGAAAACGTGAGAGCCTCAGACCACCTACAGAGAACACGGTACCAGGTGTGACGAAGGTATACCTGTTTAGGCAACTTATGGACCCCGGTGAACACTTTCTTCGTGACTGACCATTGTTTCTGACCAAAAGCGAAAGTTTTAGCAAAAAAAAATTGGGTCCAAAAATGGTCGGGATTGGGGGGTACCAGTGGTGAAAAAGTGGTCGGGACGGGGCGGGTTAAGTTCTTTCACTCCAGCTGACCCCCACCTCCCTCTTCCCCCCCCTGGGGCCCCACCTCCCACCCCCTGGGCTTCCCACCCCACCCCTGACCAAGCACGCATCAGTATCTGTCCAGCTGTGTGAGTGACAACACATGCTGATGTGGCAGTGAAGTGCAGGCAATTACAGTGCCTTTTACCTGTCTCAGTGAACACAGAGCGGGTGTTTATCGTATGTGCAGTGTTCATATATGTTTACAGTATTATTATCAGAATGTGATTGGCATTTGGTAATGGTGTGTGAGCGAAAAATAGTGATTACAACACCGCTGATGTGGTAGTGAAGTGCGGGCAATTACAGTGCCTTTTACCTGCCTCAGTGAACACAGAGTGGGTGTTTATCGTATGTGCAGTGTTCATATATGTTTATAGTATTATTATCAGAATGAGGTTGGCATTTGGTAATGGTGTGTGAGCGAAAAATAGTGATTACAACACCGCTGATGTGGCAGTGAAGTGCAGGTAATTACAGTGCCTTTTACCTGCCTCAGTGAACACAGAGTGGGTGTTTATCGTATGTGCAGTGTTCATATATGTTTATAGTATTATTATCAGAATGAGGTTGGCATTTGGTAATGGTGTATGAGCGAAGGTAATGGTGTGTGAGCGAAAAATAGTGATTTTACACCCTTCACTTCTAACGGCACTGCCCGTCCTGTGAAAGTCAACAAAGTCATGAAACCTACATCAATGGAAAGCTGAAGGTTAGTACTTTCTAATGGTACATTATTTTTTTTCTCTAGCTTTATTCTGTGCAGAGTTATTAAGGTTTAAAGGTTTGTTTACATTAGGCTGAAACCCCCGCGGGAGAGGACAGTCAGACCAAAACAATACCCGCGGTTAAAGGGTTAATGTAACTTTTATTGGACACTGCCACTGTGCATTGGATCACTGTCACTGTATTAGGGGTCACTGTCACTGTCACTGTTCTACCCTTGTTTCTTGGGTAATTGAGTCACTGGTACTTACTGTCAGGGAGGCTCCCTTGCTTAGGGCCTCGACCTGAGGGGCGGCTCCTTCCTAGGGCCGCGCTGGTGGGGTGCAGGGAGGCCCTGTAGTCTGGGGGCCTCGACCTGATCGGGGGCCCTCGGGACTAGGACCGAACAGTCGGAGGATTCGGGCCTGCTTCCTCTGCTGCCGGGGCGTGAGAGAGCCTAGGTCGCCGTTGTTGGGGACCGTGGTGGAAGGCCTGGGCGTCCGGGGGCTGCAGGTGCTCAGGGGGAGAGGCGCCATCAGGGCTGGGCTGCGGCAGCGTCTCCGGTAGGGCTCCAACAGTGCTAAGGAGCGTCCGGGTGTGGGCGGTAACTCCGCAATCGGGCCTTGCCACCACTCTAACGCCTCCGCTTGGCCAAGAAGCCTGGATGGCGACGAAGAGCTCCCCGGAGGGAAAAAGGCTTGAGGGAGACTCACGCTCTTCGTGGTTCCCTGAGTGTGTTCATTGGGCTGAGGTGGGGCTCTACTTCCCCTAGTGTGGACTTCAGCTGGTGCCGTGAACTTGCCCGGCGTGCGACTGACACCAGTAGGGTGATCGGGGTCACCCTTTCACCGAGGCAAGAGGCCGTCAACGTGGTGTTCCTCCCGCAGTAGGGGACAAGCTGGAGTGAGGGGCCCAAGGGCCGCACACTCTCCAATACGGACAGATCCTACCGTCAGGGAATTCTCCACCCTGGTACGTGCCCCAGCCGTAGCTGAGTGTCTGCCCGTACGGGAAACGACTAACGGAGAAACGGGATCACCCGTCTGCTCCGGCGAGAGGCCGGCCCCGAGTCGCCGCTTCTGTAATTGGGTAGCGCTACACGTACTGTAGCAGGGTCTCTCTACCCTGGACCGTATTCTGGCCGTAGCCAAAGTACAACTGGAGAGGGATGCACACAGGCAACTCTCTCTCCTCAGCGTGTTAAGGCCGGAGCCTGGGGTCACCTTCCCCTTTACACACTTTGTCAGGCCGTAGCCTGTGTCTATTTCTCTTTTAAGGCCGTAGCCTTGGGCCTCTTCCTGCCCTTGGGCCTCTTCCTGCCCTAGAGGGTGTAGCAAGACCGTCAAGACGGTATTACTTGGGACTGACCTCTTTTCAGTCCCACCCCTGGTTTGACGGTCACTACCCCGCCCGCACAGTAGTTCAGGTTGTCTGAACACCTGGGGTTGGGGCACTTGCGGGGAATAGGGGCTCAGGTTCGGGATGCCCCGATGACCCTCTTGCCCGAGGTCACTAACCTCACCGGTGTGTCCTCCTGGGGTGGTGGTGGGGTGGCGGCTCGGTGGTGGTGTGGGGGGTGGTGAGGTGGGAGGTCCTGTGGCGGTCTCGGCGGGCATTTTACCACCCTCCGCGTCGTTGAAGTCACAGCCCCGTGACTGGAGGTGGTAGGTGTTGGAGGTGGCTGTCTGGTAGGCCGGGGTCAGGTGTTGGGTGAAGCTGACCCAGTGCGTGGTGAATTGATTGGGCTCCTGGTGGGGGCAGAGCGTGAAGTGGAGGGAGGACGGCTGGTTGGTCTGGCGTAGGAGGCATAGCAGGTGGTGGGTGCCTCTGATTCTGGTTGGTGGGTGGTTGTGAGGTTGCCATCGGATCCTGGTTATCTTCATCTCGGGGAATGGTGCCTGGTGGGGAGATGAGATTTGAATGCTGGAGAGTGATGGGAGGTTGGTGCTTTTATTTGGGCTAATGTGGTGGGAGGAGCGTTGTACTTTGGGGAATTGGGAGTTAGGAAAGTTCCAACGTGCTTGGTGGAGGGGTAGGGTTATGGGGGAGGTATTGCGGGTGGGTGGTGATGGTGGATTTTGGGATAAGTGGGTGTTGGGTGGTGGTGTCTGGGTGTATCTCGTGGGTGGGCGTGAGAGTCGTCCTGATCTGGTGGTGGTCGTGGTTATGGTGGGTGTGGGTGGTGAGGCTGGTTGATTGCGTGGTGGCGGTGAGGGTGTACGGTGGTGAGGTGGGTGGATGGTTGGTGGTGTGGTGTGACGTGTATAATGGGAGTGGTCATGGGGGAGGTCGGTGGTGGTTGTGGGGTTGGCGTGATTCTCGGGGGAGGTGGGCGGTTGTGGTGGCGAGGGCGGCCTGGGTGGGGTAGACTGGGGGGTGGTGGGTGGATGGGTGTTTGGTGGGTGAGTTTCTGGTTGCGAAGTAGGGGCGGTGGTAGGTGGTTGCGGTGATGGTGTGCTTGGTGGAGAGCTGGTAGGCGGAGAGTGTGAGGAGGGGGGGGAGAAGGAGTAGTAGTAGGAGTTTGGGGGGTGAAGTTGAGGAAGGTCAGGGTGGCCAGGTGTGCGGGCCTGGGTGGAGGTAGGCTTAGTGCGGGGGTGGGCGGTGGAGGGTGGGTTGAAGGGACGCACGTAGCGGTTTCTGTATGTGCGGTGTTGCCCTTGTTGATCCACGGTGACTTGATAAGGATTAGGCACCCGCACAATTTTGTAAGGTCGATTGAATCGGGGGGCGGTCTTCGGTGGGTTAGGGAGGTTTGCAACCACCACAGATTGGCCAGGTGTGTATGGGTTGGAGTGGGTTGTGTCAGGTGCTAGGTCCTGCTTTGAGTGTAGGTGGTGGTGGCAGCGTTTGAGGTGGTGGAGAGGGTCGGTGCTGGAGGGTGGAGTGGGCGGTTGTAGGTGGTGGCGGAGGGGTAGGAGTAGGGGTGGTTCCCCGAACACTCTCTCGTGCGGGGTTATTCCATCTTCCCTTGGGCACGTGTTTAACCCCCATTGTACGATCTTTACGTGTGCAGGCCAGTCTTCATTTCCTGTTTGCGTAATGTGCGTGCGGACTTGGTTCATCAGGGAGCAGTGGCTTCTTTCGCATACGCTGTTGCCTTGGGGCCAGTAGGGAGATGAGAGGGAGATGCTGTATCCAAAGATGTTGGCAAGTTCTTCCCATATTTTCCCCGTAAATTCAGGGGCATTGTCCGAATGGATGGCCTGGGGAATCCCGAAATAAGGGAAAACATGTCGGGTGAGGGCGTCGGCGATTGACGGTGCAGTGTGGTCCTTGGCTGGGCAGGCGATGATGAATTTAGAGTACACATCCACGAAGGTAATTATGTACTTATAGCCGGATTTTGGTGTGAGGGGGCCGACGACGTCTAGGGAGAGAAGTTGCCACGGTTTTTGTGCAATGACTTTTCCTGTAGGGCCTGGTGTTCAGGTGATATCTTTGCCAAGAGCGCATGCTCGGCATGATTGTATGATCTTCTTTGCGATGGTGGATGGGTTGGGAGTCCAGTACATATCGTTAAATATCTGTAGCAGCTTCTTAGTTCCTAGGTGGATGGCGTTGTGGGCATGGAGGTGGAGCATGGTGTCGTGGGCCGTGGCTGGGCTGAGGACAATGTGTCCGTTTGGGTCAAAAAGATGTTCGCCATGTGGGTGGAGTTTGTTAAATGTGGTCTGTGGAATCCAAGTGGGGCGTTGTTTGTCAAACCACATTTTAACCAGGTCGGGTTCTTCTTTGATGGTGTTGATTGGGAGACGGGATAGGGCATCAGCGTTGGTGTGTAGCTTGCCTGGTCGGTACGCAATTTCGAAGTCGTATTCTTCGAGGGTTTCCCGCCAGCGTATCAGTTGGGCGTTATTTGTATTTGACTGTCGTAGCCATTGTAGGGATTGATGATCGGTAATGACTACTACGTGGGTGCCCGAGATGTAGGATTTGAAGTACTCAAGGGACCAGATGATCCCTAGACACTCACGTTTTGTGGCCGCGTAGTTCCGCTCTGCCGTGTTAAGGGTGCGACTGGCACAGGCGATGATGTGTTCCTTCCCATTTTGTACCTGCGCAAGGACAGCTCCTATGGCGATGAGGGACACATCGGTATAGAGACGGAAGGGAAGATTGTAGTCTGGGAACACGACTACTGGCGAGGTGGTTAATTTTGATTTCAGGGTGGTGAAGGCCGTTTGTCTTGTCTCGGTCCATAAAAAAGGTTTGCCCTTTTTTGTTAGTTCATGGAGGGGTTTTGCGATGTCAGCAAATCCTTTGACGAATCGCCTGTAATATGATGTCAACCCCAGAAATGCTCTGACTTCGTGCACGTCGCGGGGGAGTGGGATGTCTGCGATGGCTCGAAGCTTTTCTGGGTCTGGTGAGATGCCCTCTGCATTAATTAGATGCCCTAAGAAGGAAACTGATCTCTCTGCTAACACATATTTCGTAGGTTTCAGTTTAAGTCCTGCTTGACGTATGCGGTGAAACACTTGCTTGAGGCGGTGAAGGTGGTCGGCCCATGTACGACTGAAAACAATGACGTCGTCGAGGTATGCTAAGCAAGTCTCCCAAGTTAAACCGCTAAGGACTGACTCCATTAAACGGGAGAATGTGGCAGGAGCGTTGCAGAGTCCGAAAGGGAGGACATTGAACTCGTAATGTTTGCCGTTGGATGTGGAAAAGGCGGTTTCGTGTTTGTCGTCGGGATGCACAGGGACTTGACAGTACCCCGACTGTAGATCTAAGGTGGAGAACCATGTCGAGCCATGTAAGGAGTCTAGTGAGTCGTCGATACGTGGCAGGGGAGTGGCGTCTTTGACTGTGACATCATTTACTCGGCGGTAATCAACGCAAAAGCGCATTATCCCGTCTTTTTTTCTTACGAGTACCACCGGAGAGGACCATGGGCTAGTAGAGTTGGAGATAACGCCGGCATCTAGCATGTCCTGGACCTGCTGGTCTTCTTCCTCTCGTTGCTTAGGATTTTTCCATCGTAATGGTTGGCGAATTGGAGGTCTTGTTGTGTGTATCTCATGGCTGAGATAGGTGGTATGACCAAGGTCGGTCGGGCCTGAGGAGAATAGATCTTGAAAATCCAGGAGGAGTTGTCGGAGGCTGTTGGTTTGGGCTGGGGATAGGTGTGATGGTAGGGTGGGTAGGGTGGGCGGGTCTGGGGGTGGCGTTTGGCATGGTTCGGCTTCTTCAGTGTTGCCGATGAGGAGTCCTCTTGGTAAGGTTAGTGGTGTGGTAGCGAGGTTGGCGACACGGATTTCTTGGGCATGTGGGGGAAGGAAGGTAGGGCTTACTAGACAGGAGGAGATTGGTCCGGTGGGGATGGATGGTGAGAAGAGAACGGAGGTATAGGAAGGTTTGTTAAGTTTTACCCAAGCTTCATGATGTGGTGGAATGGTGATAGAGGAGGCGACAGTGGCTGGAAAAGATGGGGAGGGATGTAGATGATGAGTGGTGGGTGGTGGTGATGGGAGTCTAGTGGTGTGAGGGGCTGGGTAGGGTGTAGGTGTGTCTGTGGTATGGGACAGGTGAGTGTCTGATGGTAGTGTGTGGGGGTGTGGGTTTTTGGTGTGCCTTGGTTGTTGTTTTTTTTTGTTTTTTTCTTCCTTAGTCCTCACTGCTGGTTGGTTGTGGTGGGCTGGATTGAAGTGGAGGCGGCGTTGATGGCAGTCAATGGTGGCATGTAATTTCTGGAGGAGGTCCAGCCCTAAATATCCATCGTATTGACTGCATGTTGAGTCGAATATGATGAATGGGTGGCTAGTGGATATTTGTTGATGGGTGTGGGTCTGAAGGGCCCGAGTTTCCCCATGGATAGGCAGGGGGCCGTCCCCTGCATCGACGAGGTTGGCTGAGGTGGGGAAGAGGGGGCCGAATGCACCCATGTGGCGGGAGTAGAAGTGGGAGTAGAGGCACGATCTGGCTGCTCCCGTATCCACTAGTAGATGTGCCTTGACCCCGTTTAGCCAGATTTTGTCATAAACAGGGGGTCTGTAGTTGTGTGAGGTGGCCCCCGCCACCGTGGAGAGGTGCGGGGGCGGGCCTAAAAATCCATTTGCTGTGGAGTGGTGTCCTCTTGGTCGTCGTCGTCTGTTCCCGAGAGGGTGTGCGTCGGTGTGTCGTCTTCCTGGGCGTCGTCGTCTAAGGAGGAGACTTTCTTGCGCCCTTGTTGAAAACCTCTGCGCCTGGTAGCTTTGAGCTGTTCCCTAATGTCGTGTAGAGGGCAGGTGCGGCTGCAAGCCGTGAATTCCCAGGGGTTAATGGTGATGAGGTTTCCTTGTTCCCTTGGGTTTGAGCGCTTCTTTTGGGGGTAAGCTCTAGGGACTGTGGGCGGCTCAGTAGCTGGCTGATGTGGCAGCAGTTTAGGTTTGGAAGGGGGTTGTTGCCTTGTAGGAAAATGTGCCACCGCGTGGAGTGGCTGTGGTGTGGGGCGGGCGGCGAGCAGACGTCGGACGAGTTGTAGGTCATTTTCCATGTCCCCTGACGGGTCGTAGATTGAGAAATGCTCCCTTACTATGCTGGGGAGGATTCTCAACAGTGCATTGAATGTATGGATATCCCGGGCATTGGGTGGTGCCTCAGGATAGTCGGCGCTGATGAGGCACCTAGCCCGGGTGAATGTGTCATCCAGGTTTCCGTCGTAGGTGAGGGCGTCGAGTTGAGAAAGAGCGACAACTCGCCCTATTGATGGCGTGAAAGCCTGTCTCACTCTTTGTGAGAATTGGTCCCATGACAGTTCTGGGACGATTTTTGGTGCAACACTAGTGATTATTTTACCCAAGTTAGGTAGAGTGACAGCGATCTTTTCTCTGTCTGAATCAAACCCTATGTCCAGGAGGGGTTTGACCATGTCCAAATATACGTCTATGTCACACTGGTCCGGGTTGAACCTCGGCAATTGGATGTGCGGTTTAGCTGCCATTGTAAGTTCCCTTTCGTGTTCCTCCGTGCGTTACTTGGATCTAGGACCACCGCTTGCCACCAGAGTAATGCTGTGTTTTTAAGGCGACTTCTCGTCGTAAAAACACGAGCACTGGAACGGGGTCTTTTGGCTAGACCGGATGTAATGCACGAACAAAGGAACAGGGCATAAAAAGAGACAGTACACCGAATCACATCTATTGCTTAAATTCTATCCCTTACAGTGCTACATACACAATATTTGACACACAATAAAACAGAGATACAATAATACACTTCTAACTGGATCCAATATACTTTACACTAGGCACAGGGCTGTCAGGGATACGTGTTACTGTTACTTAGAAGAGGTATCACTTCACTGCGGTTGTCAATTGAGAGTAATTGTAGTGTCACTGGTAGATAATAATAAACGGGGGATTTTCACTTGTATTCACTGTGATCAGGAGTCTGTGGAGGAGATGTTACTATAATAGAAGAAGGGTGCATATGGCGACATCCGACATGGTCACCTAGTCGCAGGGGAGCACTTCACTTGCCTTTCGGCTCACTCACGCACCTACCTTCAATTCCACAGAAAACTCCCCGCTTCCTTTCTGAGAGGGGGAATTGAACTGTTTAACGTTTACGTACGACTTATTATGATACCACTGTTTAATGTAACTTTTATTGGACACTGCCACTGTGCATTGGATCACTGTCACTGTATTAGGGGTCACTGTCACTGTCACTGTTCTACCCTTGTTTCTTGGGTAATTGAGTCACTGGTACTTACTGTCAGGGAGGCTCCCTTGCTTAGGGCCTCGACCTGAGGGGCGGCTCCTTCCTAGGGCTGCGCTGGTGGGGTGCAGGGAGGCCCTGTAGTCTGGGGGCCTCGACCTGATCGGGGGCCCTCAGGACTAGGACCGAACAGTCGGAGGATTCGGGCCTGCTTCCTTTGCTGCCGGGGCGTGAGAGAGCCTAGGTCGCCGTTGTTGGGGACCGTGGTGGAAGGCCTGGGCGTCCGGGGGCTGCAGGTGCTCAGGGGGAGAGGCGCCGTCAGGGCTGGGCTGCGGCAGCGTCTCCAGTAGGGCTCCAACAGTGCTAAGGAGCGTCCGGGTGTGGGCGGTAACTCTGCAATCAGGCCTTGCCACCACTCTAACGCCTCCGCTTGGCCAAGAAGCCTGGATGGTGATGAAGGGCTCCCCGGAGGGAAAAAGGCTTGAGGGAGACTCACGCTCTTCGTGGTTCCCTGAGTGTGTTCATTGGGCTGAGGTGGGGCTCTACTTCCCCTAGTGTGGACTTTGGCTGGTGCCGTGAACTTGCCCGGCGTGCGAGGGACACCAGTAGGGTGATCGGGGTTGCCCTTTCACCGAGGCAAGAGGCCGTCAACGTGGTGTTCCTCCCGCAGTAGGGGACAAGCCGGAGTGAGGGGCCCAAGGGCCGCACTCTCCAATACGGACAGATCCTACCGTCAGGGAATTCTCCACCCTGGTACGTGCCCCAGCCATAGCTGAGTGTCTGCCCATACGGGAAACGACTAACGGAGAAAAGGGATCACCCGTCTGCTCCGGCGAGAGGCCGGCCCCGAGTCGCCGCTTCCGTAATTGGGTAGCGCTACATGTACGGTAGCAGGGTCTCTTTACCCTGGACCGTATTCTGGCCGTAGCCAAAGTACAACTGGAGAGGGATGCACACAGGCAACTCTCTCTCCTCAGCGAGTTAAGGCCGGAGCCTGGGGTCACCTTCCCCTTTACACACTTTGTCAGGCCATAGCCTGTGTCTATTTCTCTTTTAAGGCCGTAGCCTTGGGCCTCTTCCTGCCCTTGGGCCTCTTCCTGCCCTAGAGGGTGCAGCAAGACCGTCAAGACGGTATTACTTGGGACTGACCTCTTTTCAGTCCCACCCCTGGTCTGACAGTCACTACCCCGCCCGCGCAGTAGTTCAGGTTGTCTGAACACCTGGGGTTGGGGCACTTGCGGGGAATAGGGGCTCAGGTTCGGGATGCCCCGATGACCCTCTTGCCTGAGGTCACTAACCTCACCGGTGTGTCCTCCTGGGGTGGTGGTGGGGTGGCGGCTCGGCGGTGGTGTGGGGGGTGGTGAGGTGGGAGGTCCTGTGGCGGTCTCAGCGGGCATTTTACCATATATATATATATATATATATATATATATATATATATATCATCTCATCAGCCGTTTGAGTGTCCACTGCAGGACCGGCCTATCCCTACCGAAGTAGGGACGATACAGCCAATGTACAGTATCTCTACCAAGTGGCTTAGGCTGTCTGGTAGAGATTGTATGTAGGGTGAGAAGTGCTTGTAAGTGTAATTGTAGTGTTGGAGTGGCTTTGGATGTGTGTGTAGTCTGTGAACCAAGTGTAATCGGCCCGCGCAAGCCGACTGGATGCAAGAATACTTTATAATATGCGACTCTGGTTCACTCACAGCACCCCTGATGTCCGCCAAGCAGTACGTGGCCAGAAGAACGTTCCCAAAGTTCATTACCCTGGCGAGACGTGAACCCTCGTTCTTCAGCGTACGAAAACGCACACTTTACCATATAGGCTCCATATATATATATATATATATATATATATATATATATATATTGATGATACTGATGTACGGAAAGTACATTACAACGATTTAAGGAATATACACCAAAGAAGGTAAAAAAATGGACATTAAGCAGGATATTCAAAACTAGCACGTTAAGAAAGTGGTTCCACGGAGTTACTTTGACTTAAGAGAATACGGACACAGGTCTTTGGCATAAGCTTGAATGAAGAACCAAAGAAAACGCACCTATAAAAGAGCTAACTAACCTATTTCCACCTTAACTTCGTCATTGTGCAGCTGCAGGAAAAGACAATACAACGTCTCTACACCCTTCCCACATCACTTTTACGTCACATCATCATATTCTAGGGCTAATCTTTTGCAACAACCCAGCACTGAAGACAGAGAAAGAAGTTTTAAGTAAAGTTAAAGCAGCGAGAGTGTAGTTTGTCGGTGGGATCACAGTACTTCATATTTGCCGGTTTGTTTTGTCATTGCCTTTTATTAGTCATGGCGTATTATTTCTAGCCTTCAGTTTTCGGTCTGTTTTATCTTCCAAAAATTCCTAACCCTTTTAAGTTCAGCTACTGACCAAGCGTAGTCTGACTGAAGATTAATTTGATCAGTAGCCAAGGAGACTCATTCCTACCTCGTAACTACTGTTCATCGTTATTTCATGCAACCCCGACTAAATATTCAACCTGTAGGAGTGTCCAGCTCCATCAGATGAAAACAAACTGATTCTCCCAGAATCAACTCTGTGTCACCAGTCTGTTTTTAAACCTATGTATGTCACTGTCTCAGTCTGTTTTATTACACTCATCCCTGCTTGGCCTTCAACAACAATACTTCCCCGGGTGTTCAGGTTTATGTTGTGTGACAGAGAACCTTAACTAAAAAGGGTGACATTTAGAGCAACTGATCCGATACTGTTCCATGAAACAAGTCGGAATTTTTTTAAGGAAATGTGTTGGACACGCAGGGGAGAAACCAGGGTTTGGAAAAAAGGTTTCATTTTTTTTTTTTTTTCACTCACTGCTATTTAACCCTTTCTGTCCGGTGACGTATGCTCATTTTTTTGTTGCTGTCGCCAAACTCTTTTATTCAGCTTTGGGGAAATATTCTCGGACCAGAGGTAAATTAAAGCTTTCATTAATTCCTTCACTACAAGAGTTCTCTGAACCTGATTCAGATGGTAAGAAAATGGCATGAATAAGATAAAAATACGGCAAAATTAAAACACATGTAAACATTCTAGAACAAAGAATCTGATGGAAGCTGCTGAAAATTTCACAGTTTTGGTCAAATTTATGGAAGTGTGTACTAAAGAGCCTGATTTCCTTAAACCTGTAACTGCATGTTTTTTTTGCGGGTCTCGACACAATTATCTGGTGCTGGAGAGGGTCGCCTTCATGTGGTGGCACTGCACTGATACAACCATCCCTCAACAACATCCCTTTTTTCCTATCCTCCGAAAGGAGCATGGGGACTGCAGGAGGACAAATTAAGCCAGTTGTCAACTGGGTTCACGTTTGAAATGAACCTGGGGACACAGCATGAACAAGAAATTATTATGAACCTCTTGAAAGGTCTCTCTCTCTCTCTCTCTCTCTCTCTCTCTCTCTCTATTTAATCTTGCCACTACCTGACGAGTGTCATCAACCCAGTAAAGCCACTCATGCTAAAAGAGTTTATAAAGGCAATACCTCACATCTCTTGTTTGACAGTCTTAACCAAGTTGAGTAAAATTGTGTGGAGATAGCGTGAATAAAATGTACGCCACGCCATGGCAGTGAGAAGATGACATCATCAGGTATTGATAAGAGATGATTCCTAAAGCACCAAAAATTATTTATGGAAAGAGCTTAATCAAGGACACTTCACATATCCAAAACTCAGTGAAGGAAGAAAGGCAGGAATAATGAAGAACTAGCACCAAGTTATAATATGGCTATATGGCACTAAGGTAGAAGGGAGCGGGGTAAATTAGCCACAGACCGGCCATTAATATGAAGAAGTGGGGCTTGGGGTGGGATATGTTTACCTGATATTCTACGAAGTCGGGACCAAACTGCTCTAACAGGTGTATTAACAGAAATAGAAGAAACATAGTCTCTCCACTTACAATGCTTTGACTGGCAGATGGTACGACAGAAGGCAGCAGAAGCTCGGCAAGATATGAGGAGACTACGAATCTGGTCAGGGGTGGACTGTTAACGACGAAAACTCTTCCAGGAGGCACGTTTCAGACGGAGGGTTTGCGAACAAGTACAGTACATCCCCACAGTACGCGAGTTCCGAGTACGCGATCCCCCTTGTATGCGAGGTCCAATTTTTTTTTTTTAATTTTGATGTATTTTTTATTAGTACGCGAATTGAACTCCTTGTAAGCAAGACTGGCAGCGAAGAGTGGCCCAAATCCAGGGTTACCCTGAGTATGCGACATTGTCCCCCAAGAAGCGATAACGGTTATTTACACTCCGCCCACCTTGTGACGTCGATGCTGCTCACTCGTCACGTGATGCCGATATGTGCCACTTGGAGGGTTGTGAGGTGAGAGTCCCAGCAGAGGAAACACACGCGCACAGAGGATACACTCGCTGTTCCACGTATGTCCCCGTGTACTCTGAGGCTATTTTGTGAGCCAGGATGTCTGCCCCCCCCTCCACGAAGAAGAAGTGCATCACCCATGCCATGAAGATGCAAGTCATTAGGATGAAGGAGAGTGTAAAGGGTAACACGGCCATTGGCAAGGAACTAGGCTTGGCAGAATCATCCATGCAAACTATATAGGCTAACAGGGAGGCCATAAAGAAGACTGTGAAGACATACGGGATGGCTGCACTGGACGGGAGAAGCAGGCTGACCAACTAGGCTATAATTCTTATGGAGCAGTACCTGGCTACATTATCCTGAGGAAGGAGAAGGAAGCAATTCCACTGAATGGGCGCTATATCAGGGACCAGGCCAAGATTTTCTACAAAGCTGCAGTTCTGAAGCTTGCTGTAAAGAAACCATTTAAAGCCTCCATGGGATGGCTTCGCCACTTTCTGAAGAGGAAGGAGCTACGTCACATTTGTCTCACGGGGGAGCATGCATCAGCGGATGAAATGGCGGTCAGGGATTATCTAGCCATCCTAAAGCGGATAATTGACGAGGGTGGCTACAGCAGGGACAAAATTTATAACACTGATGAAACAGCCTTATACTTCAGGCTATGCCGGTGTACTTATATTAGTAAGCACCAGCGCCAGGCACGGGGCAGAAAAATCGACAAGAGCAGGATAACAGTCATGTTCGCCATGAACTTATCAGACTCACACAAGATGCGTCCTGTTGGGGTGCATACCGCAGCACACCCCAGATGTTACAAGAATTGGTGCTGCATGGATGACAGCGGGGTATACTGGTACAGCAACTCCAATGGTTGGATGACGAGCAGCATCATTTCCGAGTGGCTGTTGCGGCATTTCATCCATGACACCAAGGCAAAATTCCGGGAACTTGGCATCCCCTTCAAGGTGCTTCTCATCCTTGACAATGCCCCAAGTCATCCAACCTGGCCAGCAAACCTCAGCAAGGAATGCAAGATCGTTTTTCTGCCCCCAAGAATGACCTCTCTCATCCAATCGCTAGACCAGGAGTTGATTGCAACGGTCAAGCAGCTATACCACCAACGCCTCTACGATCACCTCCGCAACAAGACCGACAGCTGTGGGGAACTGCAGGCAATTCTTCACTTGAATACAGTTGGGAGTGATGTCATGGACGCCGAGGATGGTTTGAACTCGCCACCTGCTTCACCCGCGTCATCCTCACCACGCACAGCACCCGCACAACCAACTTCATCTCCTGAGAAGACTATTATGGCTTTTTGGAGGTCATTCAACCTCAAGGATGCCATCACTCTCTTGTTGTCCTCTTGGGCAGATATAACCACTGCAACAGTTTACCATGCTTGGTGCCTTCTCGTACCACACCTGTGTGAAATTGCATTGGGAAGTGGCTTTCAGTCCCTGGCCGCTGCCAAGGCAGCCACTCTCACAAGTGTACAAGCTGTGCCTGGGTTTCAGGCCATCTAGCTGGAGGAGATCAGGGGTTTACATTTGGCAGCAGCAAAGCAACGACTCCTTGCCAGACGCTGTCTGGTTCAGAGCTCTGGCCACTCTCTCTCTCAGACTGGACTTAGTCTCATTTACTGAGATAGAATTTTGCCAGTTTTTCCTTGTTTTTGGCTCTTTTTGGAGTTAGTCTCCAGCACAGAGAGTGAATTTCCCTCTCTTTCTGTGCTTTGGCTCTGACTATGTCCCTGACAGACAGCCACTGCCTGACTGTGAGAGTGTTTGTGTGTGTGTGTGTGTGTGTGTGTGTGTGTGTGTGTGTGTGTGTGTGTTTTTTCCCAGCCGCCATTAGTGTCTCTCTGTGTGGTACGAAGCCGAACCCTGAAGGGGTGCCGTTAGGGGATTTCCATGAAGGGGGCCCATTAGGGGCTGGTTATAGGAAGCACAGATGTAACTTGCAATACTTTGGTGATAGAAACTCCGTGTACAAACAGCTAGATAAGGAGTTTATTACAAGCTCACAGTAAAACAGTCTGCCTTTCTCGACTGTCTGCTAAGAACTGATGCAATAACGCCGTCTTCAGGCGTGGGAAAGGGTGCTGACCTAGCAAGATTAGTGGGGGCATGTATGCATTGGGGGGGGACATATATACATCGGGGGTAGACATATTGTGGAGGGGGTACACTACTCCCCCGGGTAGCTGAGACGGTGTCTCCTGACACCGGGAGTTAAATGGTGTTTGATTATAGTAGTAAGGCAGGACCGGGAGGTTTGTACAAGGGATAAGTATGATACAGGGGCAGTAGGGGAGATATGGCCATGTTGAGGGGAGGGAATTAGAAGGATATATACATATAAGATATACAAGGAATAATAGGTACAAATCCAGTAAGGGTCGAAGGGATATATAAACATAATGGGAAGTACACAATAATAGTTTGATACATGATAAACAAGGAGTAGATATGAGAGTGCTATTGTTGTTCTTCCTTCATTTTTTTTTTTTTGTATTTTCTGTAGGATACACTGTCACTCAGTAATGCATGAAAGAAATACCATCATTTTCTAGTAGGCAGTGCTGTTCACAGTTTGGTTAATTGTTAGATGGCAATGGTAGTCACGGAAGGCAAGGGCACTAAGTACGGGGAGTTTCTATCGTGTGTAGGGCGTACTATGCCTGTAGCGACTCTGATTTCCTAGAGTCGACGTTCCATTTTTCTGACACAACAATGCACTGCACAGATGATGAGTAGAAAACCTATGAAAGCGATAACCACAGGGGGAAACACAACTGTTGGATGAACCCATGAACGGCTGAAGGCCAGAGAAAATTGATCCATGATGAAATCACTGTCATTGAGGAAGGTCAGCATGCGCAAGTGAGGGGAGGTGATGGTAATATTGGCAGATGGTAGGGTTGAAGGCATGTCGATTGGTTGAAAGATGTCATAGGAGTTTTTACGAACAGCTTGGTGATAGCGAGTGGCGTAAGTGATGACGGACTATGATTTGACGGTACAATAGTCAGGTGCTTTGTAGAGACCACTGGTGGGGACGGAGCGAATGGAAGAACCAGGACACATGATTGTGACAGAGATGGGAACAGCAAAGAAGAAGTACTGGACATGGTTGAGGTGAGCATGGTGGACCGGGAGGTCAGGAGCTGGAACAAAAGAACAGGCCAAGTAGATGGAATGGTTGCGAACTAAAGCAGACTCACAGGGTGTAGCACTGCTAGGGAAGATAGTGAAAAGGTGGGCAGCACAGAGACGAGAGGGCGGAGTAAGGGAGGAACATTGCTGGAGGTCTGTGGAAGAAAGGAAGGCAACGGAAAGATGATCATGGGAGAGGAGGAAATATTCTGAAGGAACAGATATCTGTAACAAGGAGTTGTTGAGGCGGAAAGGGAAGGGAATGATGTGGAAAAGGTTAAAGGTTATGGCAGAACGGAGACGAATATGGACGACGACGTATGTTGTGAGAAGAGTGGCTTCGAGAACAGGATAATAATATTCAAGGGAAGAGTAAGGGAGGACTGGGGAGAGACCGAAGGTGGAGTGAGCCCATTCCAGGACAGAACGGAGAGCTGAGACAGGTACTAAGTCGGCAGTGACACGTCCATTGATAGCATCGACCAGGATACGAACCAATGTAGAGACTTGAGACAGGAGCGAGTCAACGGCTAGTTGGAGAATACCCATGTTGAGTTTCAGGTAGAAGAAGAAAATGTGTCAATGAGCTCAGTGAATCTGGTACTTATGTAGTGCAATTGCCAGGAGAGTGGGAGGAAAAGGTTATAGAGATACTCATTCGGGTTGTGTGTCCCCATGAGGGCCGTGAGATGGTTCCCGATTCCGTGGAGCTGGTGCGCGGAGGCAGGTAGGGCAATGGCTACGTCGGCCAGGGGCGCAAGATCGTAGCGCAAGGAGACCTCGCCTCCTGAGCCGACCAAGGCCCCGGGACGTACTCCACCATCGTCCTGACCTGACCCAGACCCCAGGAGGGTCAGCACTGCCAGCAGGGAGATCGCTAACATCGGACCTAGAAAATCAGGGTAGAGTTAATGGGGGAGATCGTGAAGAGGTTGATGGGCAGAGCGCAGTTTGGACAGATATTGATTGATTGATGAATGAGCAGGTGGAGGTGGAGAGGAAGGAGACTGAGGGATAGGTGGAGACAGAGTAGATTGAGGGATGGGAGGAGGGGAAGAGGGGGCAGGAGGTTGTGTAAGTGACTCTTCCAACACGAGGCCACGGGGTGCTCGCTTTAAGTCATCGACGTGGACCCATCTGGTGTCCCTAGTGGACAGGTCCTGGAGGTGAAATTTGTTGCCTTGTTGAGTGAGGACGCGGTGGGGCCCTGTAAATTTGTCATCCAACTTAGAGGAACACGTATGGGAATGAGCAAAGACAAGATCGCCTACATTGATAGTGATAGGAGAGGCGGACTTATGTTGGCGCTGCAGCATGTCCTCCTGAGAGGAAGCCAAAGTGGATTGGACATACTGGTGGATTGTCTGGAAGTTGGCCAATTTTAGTTTAACATAATCATCCATGTTGTAGATGGGTTCTGGCTTTGAGGATAAGAGAGAGTATGGGAGGTCCTTGTCAAAGCCAAAGAGGACGAAGAAGGGAGATTCAGCAATGGATGCATTGATGGAACTATTGATGGAGGATGCCACTTGGGGAATCCAGTCATCCCAGGACGAACTATGGGAGCCTAGATGTCTGAGGCACTCTAAGATTTTTCGGTTGTGGCGTTCTACAAGGCCATTGGAAGCCGGATGGTTAGGCACGACATTGCACTTACTGATATGAAAGTGGCGACAGATCTCATCTAGAAGGCTATTGTTGAATTCTGTACCATTGTCAGTAAGAATGGTATGAGGGGTACTGAACGGGCAAATTACGTGATCTACAAGGGCACGTGCAATGCTCTTCGCGGTCTTGTTGGAGAGGGGTACGAGGACACAGTAGCGGGAGAAGTGGTCGACCGCTACAAACAAGTACTCAGCGCCAGATTCTGTGAGAGGTAGTTTTAAGAGATCGATTGAGACAGTTTCCCATGGTCGTGATGGGATTGGGTATTGTAAGAGAGGTGCTGGTAAGCCGGTTGATCCTTTGTGATGGTGGCAGGAAAGGCAAGAGTCACAGTGGGCACTGATATCGCGGCGCATGGTTGGCCAATAGTATTTGAGACGTGCTTGGCGCAAGCATCGGTCTTTGCCTGGATGGGAAGCTTGAGGAGTATTATGAACAATATGAAGAACCTTTGGTATCAGGGCAGTCGGGACAACAAGTTGGTGTACCTCGCGATTGGGCATATCTTTGCCTGTTAGCAGTGTTTTCCTGTACAAGAGATCATCATCTAGCATGAATTCATCTAGTGATACTGGCAGAGTAGGTAAGGTCGAGGCATCGCCAGATTCTAGGAAATAAATGACTTTAGACCACATGGGGTCTTGGCGTTGAAAGTTTCGAACAACTTCTGACGTTAGTGTAGTATTTTCAGTGACTTCAGGCTGCAGTGATGTTATAGCTGCTGCTACGTGACGTGAGAGTGCGTCTGCGACTACATTCAACTTGCCTGGTACATATTGAAAAGTGGGGTTAAAGTCCTGGATGATGATAGACCATCTAGCTAGTCTACCTGTTAGGTTGCGATTCTTGAACAAATCACATAGTGGAAGGTGGTCTGGTTGGATATGCACTGGATAACCATAGACTATATCTCTGAAATGTTTCAAGGACCAGATTACTGCTAGTGCTTCGAGATCTGTGATACTGTAGTTACGTTCAGCGGTTGTAAGGGTGCGACTAGCATACGCTATTACGCGCTTCCTTGATGCTTCATCGAGTTACATCAAAACGGCACCAAGTCCAGTGCCTGAGGCGTCTGTGCAGAGAAGGAAGGGTGTGGTATAATCAGGGAACGCTAGAACAGGGGCATTAACAAGAGCTGTCTTTAGCTTTTGGAAAGCCTGTGACTGGTCGTTAGTCCAAACAAAGGGCACATTCTGCTTGAGTAAGTGGGTCAGGGGAGCGGCGATCTGCGCATAATTCCGGATGTAGCGACGATAATAGCCACTGAGGCCCAGGAAACTTCGTACAGCGTCGGTAGTGGTAGGTTCTGGGAAGTTCATGATCGCCTTAGTTTTATCCTCTTTAGTATGAATGCCTTGTGCATCTACGACATGGCCTAGGAATTTGATTTTCTTTCGCAGGAAGTCACATTTACTGAGATTGATTTTCAGGCCTGCGAGCTGGAGGAGTTCAAAGACTTGCTGGAGTTTGGTAAAATGATCAGGGATGGATTTACTCACAACAATGATATCATCTAGGTAAGCAAAAAGAGTGTCCCATCATATCGCTGAAGACTGAATGGATAAGTCGCATGAACACGGAAGGAGCATTTCTCAGACCAAAAGGGAGTCTCTTAAACTGAAAATGTCCGGAAGGGGTGCTAAAGGCTGTAACTGGGCGAGAGGACTCTTCCATTTCGACCTGCCAGTACCCGCTGAGGAGGTCTAAAGATGAAAAGACTACGTTATTTTCACCAAAGGATTCTAGCAAATCAGAGAGGACAGGTAACGGGAAACGGTCTGGAACGGTGACAGAATTGACCTTATGATAGTCGACTACTGGTCTAAAGTTGCCGTCCTTCTTTGGTACTAAGAAAAGTGGGCTATTCCACTGACCGAGGGAGGGTTCAATAATGTCCTGGTCTAATATGTTCTGTACCATTTGATCTGTTTGCTTTCTCTGGCTGTGAGGCAATCGATATGCTGGTATGTAAATCGGCTGAGTTCCTGGGAGTAGTTCAATCGTATGTTTGACAAGGTCTGTTCTACCCATTGCTTCACCGGGTAAGGCAACCACGTTTCTGTACGAGGTCAGAAGGTCGAGGAGTTGAGGCGTATGTTCTGGGAAATCTGTGCAAGTGAGATGTGAGAGCATATCAGGTGAATGCGTCGGCGCAGATCCCGTAGAGTTAATAGTACATACACCGATTGGCTTATCATCGGTCTAAATAGTAGGAATTTAGGAATCCTGGCACACCTTTACGGCCGCTGGGTATACTAGGAAGTCTCCAATCTTTACACCACTTTTAAGTTTTAGTGGAGCATTTGTGACATTGAGCAAGTACAGGTAGCATAAACTGTCCTCTAAGACTGTACACCACGCTGACTCATAAGTCAAGCCATTCACACAACACGTCTCAGGTAGGGTTAGTACATCCACTCCTTCTTTCGCACCGGCAACACAAACAGAGACTTTGGTGAACTCATGCGGTAACAAAATTGTGCACGTATTCGTTACTGCACGTTTCGTCTCTGCGTGTTGGAGAAGATCATTCAGACTGTGTGAGGTAGGTAACTGAGACATGTCTGAGTCAGCGATAGCGTTGTCGGGAGAGGATGTAAGGGCCATGTTCGAAAGCTGAGATGATGTATCAGGAGACATTGAGGAATTTATGTCTTTGCTCGCAGTCAGTAAAGGAATGATCTCTGTATTCTTAGATGATGATAGTGGTGGTTTGGGCTGGGTTGGACATTTTGGTAGTGATAGGGACAGAGGTAAATGAAGGACTGATTTGATCGTAAGAACAGGACGGGGACATTCCATAGTGGAAACCGGGAATCCAGAAATGTCTATACTACCACAAGCAGGTAATAATGCAATGGAATGTTGTGCCATGGTGGAGAAACCAATAAGGGCATCTGCGGGATACTGCAAGTCATTAGTGACATGAAGTTCAATGAGGATAGGGGGCAAAACTCTGTGGAGTTTGACTTCAAGGGTGACCCTTCCCTTAACCTTAAACTCTGAGCCGTTAACACCACATAGGCGAATGTCTGGTGGTTCTAGGAAACTGACGTGGTTGTGATGGCGATGAATAATTTGTAAGGAATTTTCGGAGATGAGATTTACTATAGATCCTGTGTCCAAGAAGAATGACGTTGGTATGTCATGACTGCTGCCGAGAATGACTAAACCCGAGGATGTTATGGGACCTACATGGCGGATGGGGAGTTGGGTTTCTGGTTCTACGTGATATTGGTCCGATATGGGCGCGGCGCTTCCCCCAACTGTGGGCGGTTGAGGTAACGACATTCCTCAGTGGTGTGAGTCGTGCTTGATTTGTGGTATTTGCAGTGTGGACGACGTGAGCGGGAAGGCGTACGCTGTCTGGTTTGGGAGTGAGGACGTCTGTATGTACGGTCGCAACTGGATGCTCGATGTCCAGGATGACCACAGTACCAGCAAAGAATCGAAGATTGTCTGTTCCGTCGGGCGCTAGATTGATCACGACCTGCGGTAGGAGAGTGATGTGTGGCAGGTCTGCCGCGTGTGGTGGGATGGGAGCGAGATCGGTCTGGGGTAGTGGAGGTGTGACAGACTGAGGAGGCCAAGGGTTGGGTGGTGCCCTGACGCGTGTAGTTCGATCCTGTTCTTTCATGAATGGCTTTAGTGACCTGAATAATTTTATCCCCTGGATTGAAACCGATTTCCAAGGCTAGCTCTCGCTGTTTAGGAGTAAGCCAGTGAAGGAATCTGAGGTAACCAATTAAGTCAGCAAAGTTGGTGAGTGAAAGCATTGGAACGCCATTCTTGTCTTCTAACCATTTCATGCCTACCAGTAATTGGAGCATCTCGCTACTAGTTGCTTTCATGGCGGCGGCAGCTTTGCGGAGTTTGGCATATTGCGCTGGGACGCGCAAGTCCTCATCTAGTTGGTTTAGGAGATTAATGAATCCCATAAGAGACGCGGTATTTGAATGCTGGCAACAAAGGCTGATGAGTTCCGTACGAAAATCAGCAAAGGTACGAATGCTATCGAAATGTCCTGCACGGATCGCGGATCCGATGTCTGATTTACCGTGATGCAAGCGACCGAGGAAGTAAGCTACTTTGAGCGATTCCTCGGTAATTTGTCTATTATTTATTTCGGTTTCGACTTCTCTGAGGAAATCATAGACAGACCAAGTTGGGTCCTGGCCGGTAAATTTGGGACGATTGGCATCGTCGAGATAGATAGACTGTGGAGGGTTGGCCATGGCTGGAAGTGCAGAAGTGGCGGGAGGAGAGGTGTGGGAGAGAGAGAAGGTAGTGGCAGTTAAGGGCAAGGAAGACGGGGTATGAAGGGAGGCAGGAGAAGTAACGACAGTGGAAGGAGTAGAGGAAGAAGAAGGGAGAGTAGAGGCAGGAGTAGAGGAGGAAGTATCTGGATTTACGAGGGTAGGACGGGTAGTAAGTGATTCTGCGGGAAGTGAAACGGGAGTCTCAGGTACAGGGCGGTGGTACTCTTTGACACTTCGTAAATGAGTGATTGTGTTAGAGTCGGCAGACGGGGTATGAGCAGGTGATGTTTCCGGGTCGAGAGGGCTGGTGGTAAGCGGTTGACGTGGAAAATATGACATTTAATGCGGCACTGGAAGATGAAAGGATGAAGATGGATACATAGGTGGAACTGTAGAAATAACAATGAGAGAATGGAATACACTAGGTGTGAAAATATGAATGAAGGTGCGGGGATGAATGGTTTAAATAAAATGCGAAGGATTAGATGGATAATAAATAACGTAGGTGAAGATGAAAACGGGGTAATGGAAATGAGACGGAATATTTACAATAACCAATCTGTAGAGAAAATCGAGGATAATCATTAGAGAAAGGAAAGATATACTATAGTTACACAGTAGAAACGGGAGTGTCGAGATGTATGACGTGCAGGGTGGCTGGGCGTAGCTGGGCTGGGGCGGGGCGGGGCGACGGGGCGGGGCGGGGCTGGGTGGCGGTGGAGAGACAGCTGGGTGGAGAGAAGAGACGCCGCGATGAATCACCGGCAGGGAGTGGCGGTCTTAGGAGGCTCCGTAATGCAGACCAGATGCGGGCGACGGCGGAGGCCGGTGGTGGGTGGTGAGGCAGATGTCAGCGCAAGGCAGGTGTAGAGCTGGTGAGTTGCAAATGCAGAGAATGGTGGTGGGCAGGCAGCGGGCAGACAGTGATAAGTGGCACCGTGGGGGCAGGAGCTATGATGAGTCCGGAACAGGTGCTGGGAACAGGTGCAACAGGTGCGTAGATCGGCGACGGCGACACGTGCGGTCAGGAACAAGGCGTATGGGTGCGGTTGTTGGAGAGGTGAGCACTGGTGAGAAAAATGGTACACTCGAAAAGCACAGCCAAGGTATAGAGGCACGGAGGAGGGGCGAGGCTGGCAGATGCGAGTCGTCGTGTATCTTGTTGTATCACTAAAAATCCAAGGAGGCGGTCAGAATGTGATGGTTCGAAACACCGCTGCTACCAAATGTAACTTGCAATACTTTGGTGATAGAAACTCCGTGTACAAACAGCTAGATAAGGAGTTTATTACAAGCTCACAGTAAAACAGTCTGCCCTTCTCGACTGTCTGCTAAGAACTGATGCAATAACGCCGTCTTCAGGCGTGGGAAAGGGTGCTGACCTAGCAAGATTAGTGGGGACATGTATGCATTGGGGGGGGGACATATATACATCGGGGGTAGACATATTGTGGAGGGGGTACACAGAGAGCGGCTCTGTTAGATTAGGAAAGACCCAAAAGGGGCAGTGGCGGGGCCTCTTATCTCCCTTTAGAGGGCGGGGAGCATAGGTAGCCCGTCACTGTAGGGACCTGCCTTTTTTTTTTTTTTTTTTTTTTAAGGGTGAGTGTGAGTGTATCTGGCTGTGTGACTGTGTGAGTGGTGTCTGTGGGTGTTTATGTGTCTGTCTGTCTGAGACCATGAAGGGGACCCAGCCCCCTAGGCCTACAGGGCCAGCTAGCTCCCTGTCTGCGAAGCAGAGGCCTTCCCGCCTTGCTCCTGTGCCAGGCGCAAAGCAAGAGCGTCGTCTGTCTGACGGAAGCTCTCGCTTGTTGACGTCTGGCCAGGCCTCTTGTCCACCCCTGTCTCCCAAGCCTCCTAAGCAGAGGCCTCCGGGCCCTGCTACTGTGTCAGGTGCGAAGCAGGAGCGGCGCCTTTCAGACGCTAGCTCCAGCTCGTCTACATCTGGCGAGGCCTCTTCCTCATCTCCCTCTCGCAGACCCACGGGAACCATTCCTCATGCAAGAGGAGCTGCTGCCTCATCTCCCCATTCCACCTTAGCACGTGCAACCAAGGTTGCACGTGTTCATGAGGCGATGGAGGAGGAAGTTTCGGTTCCTCCTCCTCCTAACACCTCCAGCAGCAAGGCCTCCTCTGCTGCTGCACCCAAGGCTGCCCTTCCCTCCAGGGACCCTCTCCGCCCGGCAACCAAACCTGCTACATCTTCTCCTGCCACTGCAAATGCCAGCAACAGTGTATGCACCACTGAACCTCTCCTGGACATGCATCCTCCTGTTGGAGCTCCCTCTTCTGCTGCTCCTGCTCCTGCTCATGATGATGACGGCTTCATTACAGTGCCGAGGAAAACACAGCGAGCGTCACAGGGAAACGCCATTCCCCCAGCATTGAAACCTCCAGGGTCCCAACAGCCACCTCCTGCTGCTCGCCCCGATGTCTCTGTCGCTGATCCTCCGCCTCTGCGGTCTGCTTTTCCGGCTTTTCGTGTCGCTCTTCAGGAAGGATACGGCACCAGCTACGACGCAGTAGCGGCTCTGGAACGACATCTGCCCGGCCTCACAGCCATGAATCGCTTTGGCGGCGACGAAAGCTGTGTCCTGATCCCCACCGAAGAGGGATCGTATCTACGCCTGAAGGAGATTGTGGAGGAGGAGGCCCCGATCGTCAGGATCATGGAGCTACCTCAGGGCGCCCATACTACAAACGCGGTTGTGATGGGATATCCCCGGCATATGCCAGTGGATATCCTTCTACAACACGACCTTACAGAAGAGGCAGTGAGGTGCGAGAACCAACGAACACGGCAGGAGACGCTGCAGGTTTGTGTGACTCTGCGAGGACAGCTCGTAGAGTCCATCAATCTGGGCAATTGGGGAATGTTTTACCTCCGCCCCTTCACACCCGAGACACTGCGCTGCTACAGGTGTCACCGTTTCGGACACCATCGTGCCAACTGCAACCGCCCCATCATCTGCGGAGTCTGCAGCGGAGCGCATGACACTGAGCAGTGCCTGAAGCGGCTGAAGGCAAAGGAGCCAACAACTGCCAAGTGCCCCAACTACTCGGGGCGACACCATGCCTAGCACCCCAGCTGTTCTGCGAGGGTTCAACACGTGAACCAGGGTCGGGAGCGGCAGGTTACTTGGATGCACGAGAGACAGACCGTCAGCGCCACTCCAGCTCCCCCAGGCACCTTTGTCTGGGGACAGCAGTGCCACTCCGAAATACCAAGTCCTCCAGCTCTCAACGAGAGGGACTTCCCACCGTTGTCTCCTGCTCTTGCTGTGGGCAAGACCACGGCAGAAATACATCCACAGCCGATGTCTGTCCTGCCATCACCACCCATCCCAGCGCCCAGCCAACCACCCGCTCCTACTCCTACCGTGATGACTTTCACGACGGAGTTCAGGACCCTGGGAACAGAGCTGGCAGCAACTATTGCTCAAACAATAGCGAAGTGCCTGGACATCCCTCTCCCAATAGAGCCCCTCACCGAAGCTGCTGATCGCCTTGTCGACAAGGCCATCGAGAGAAAGAAGGCGAGCCTCAGTGCCCCTCTTTCCCCTCGCCGCCCGGCTCGCTCTGCTGGGAGAACTCGTCCCACTTCCCACAGAGCAACTCGCCCAGTCAAGCAGGCCAGGCCCACACGCATGAAAGCCCAGCCTTGCAACAAGCACCTGCCACGTCAAAGCCCCCATCTGGAGCAAGCGCCAACACCATTTGTGGCCACTACAATGGACGCGGCCTCTCCAATGCTGCAGGAAGACGACCATCTGCAATTGTCAGCGGACAGCCAGTAGAGAACTCCCTCAGACTCCTTCAGTGGAATTGTCTGGGAGCGAGGCAAAAGCTTCTGCTTTTGCAGGAGGTGGCCGCCAGGGACCGCCCTCACGTCATTCTTCTGCAGGAGGCCCTGCTCCCAGATAATTCCACTTTTCGTCTTCCAGGTTACACCACCCATCTCCTCCCGTATGTTCGTGGCGTCACACGAGGGTGTGCCGTTCTGGTAAAGACCACATCGCATGCACAGATTGTGACCCTCCTCCTTTCTGTGGATCTGATGTGGAGGTCCAGGGCGTGGTTCTACACCTGGCAACATCACCCCTGACGTTATATAATGTATACCGGAGCCAGAGAGGCACCCTGGAGTTGGGTGATCTGTTCTCCCAGGCTGCCAGGGGAGCCGTGTATATAGAGGGTGACTTTAACGCCCACCACGCCCTTCTGTCATTGCCTCTTCAGTCCAATGAAGCAGGACAGCACATTTCCTTACTTCTGGAGGAGATGGGTGGTGTCTTCCTATTAAATGATGTGGCAGAGGCCACCCACATTGCGGGAGGTCGCCTCAATCTCACCCTAGTGTCAGCACCACTAGCAGGGTTGGCGTCGTGGCCACTCCACCCCCACCTTGCAAGTGATCACTTTGCCCTTACTGTTGACCTGCCTCTTGCTCCCCTCCCGCCACCCCCACCTCCTCCACCACGGGACCTATGCAGGGCGGACTGGATGGCCTTTGCCCGTGCTCTCACGGCGGCCTTTGAGACATCTCCTCCTGCCTCAGACCTCAAGAGCAGAGCAGATCAGGTAGCAAGTACTTTGGCACAAGCTGCCTCTCTTGCTATCCCACTGTGGCAGCACTCGACTAGGTGCTACCGAGACGGCTGGTTCTACTTTGACAGGGTCAAGGAACTGAACCAGAGACTCAATGTGGCACGCAAGCAGTACCGGAGGTGCCGTACATCTCCACACCGCCAGTACCTGGTTGCTGTTATGCGGCATGTGGCTTCCGAGAAGCGCCGCCTTAGGGAGGAGGCGTGGATCAGATGGTATCGTACCCTAGACTCTCACTCCACTCTCCGTGAGATGTGGAGGAGAATCAGGTCCGTCTCTGATCCACGCCCTCCTCGCCCTCCCTCCCATCCTGACCCTGCCGCTGAGGCCAGCCATCTTGCTCAGCACTTCGCTGAATGCTCGGCCTCTTCTAATCTCCTGCAGTCTGTCAGAGCCCTACAGGCGCAGCTGTCCACCTCTCGCGCTGCAGCAATTCAGGCAGCATGTGATAGGCCTGACCCTGCTGACTGTCAGATCACCAGTGGGGAGCTCCAAAAAGCGCTGCAGCGCAGGGAGGACACTGCGCCGGGGCTCGACGAGCTCACATACTCTCTCCTGTCACATGCTGGAGATTGTGGTAGAGAACGGCTTCTTGATCTGCTCAACCTCTCGTGGTCTGAGGGGCATCTGCCGAGGTCGTGGAAGACAGCTGTTATCCACCCAATTCCGAAGCCTCGTGATCCCGCCGCCATACGCCCCATCTCCCTTCTCAGCTGTGTTGCAAAGACGGCTGAGAGGGTTGTGCGGGTTTGGCTTGCTTGGTGGCTGGGACCACTGCACACAAGGATTTACGCCTACCATCCAGACAGGAGTACCACCCACTGCCTCGCATCATTCCTTGGGGAGCTGAGGGGAGGAAGGGGAATGGCTGTCTTCCTCAACCTCGAGAAAGCCTTTGAACTGGCAAGCCCCACTGTAATCCTGGCGGCTCTTGCGGCCAGGGGTGTGGGAGGCAGGCTCCTATCCTGGATTCAGAATTTCTTTAACGATCGATCTGCAGGGGTCCGATTCCAGGGATACCTTTCCCCGTTTCACCTACATCCTAACGGCATCCCCTAGGGGAGCGTTTTGAGCCCTCTCCATTTTAACACCCTTATGGAGGGGCTCTTAACTGTAGACTATGGGCCTGGCATTACCCTCCTCTGCTATGCGGACGATCTGGCCCTCGTCTTTACTAGGAGGGACTGCTTCACGCAGGTGGTCTCGGCCCTTTCTTGGTTGCATGCCAAGTATACTGAGCTAGGGCTGAAGATTAATTTTAATAAGACAAAGTGTCTGCCCTTTGGACTCCGTCCCCCAGACTTTCCTATGCTGCTTGGGGGGCAGCAGCTCTCTCTTGTCACTGTCCATCAGTATCTGGGAGTCTGGCTTGACAGGGGTCTTACTTTTGCCTGCCATGTTCGGTACCTGTGGGAGCGCGCTTCCACCAGACTGGCTGCTCTCCGCTATCTCTCCAAGCGGAGTCTGGGGGCGTCGTACTCAGTCCTCCGAACATTTTATATACATGCCATCCGATCCCTGGTGGACTACAGTGCCATCTGTTTGACCGGACTTGCTCCACCAGTCTCTAGATCTCTGGAGGTCATACAGAACAATGCACTCTGTATCATGTTGGGTGCTCCACCCTGGACCCGGATTGTCAATCTCCGTATGGAGAGTGGTTTGCCGTCTCTGGCGCATCGTGTTGTACTATGAGCGGCAGTCATCACTCTGCAGCTGATACAGTGCCGGCCCCACCTGCCTGTCTCTGCCCTCCTACGACGTCTTTTGTGCCGCCCACCCGAGCCTGCCATTCAGCGTGACTGGGCCCAGACTACAACTGCTGTTATCCATGGACTGGGAGCTGCTGCGAGCCGCTGCCAAGATCCTGACTCTCCCTTTCCTGGGTACACTGATCCACCACCATGGGACCCCCCTCTTTTTAAATTTGTATGCCCCTCTGAGGCCAAACCTCGAACTTCCATTCCTGCACTCCTCTGTCAAGAGGGTCTTAGTCGGGTTGCGGCTCTAGATTCACCAGACTCAGCCACTTATTTTACAGATGGTTCAGTAACCTCTGATGGCTCTGCTGGGGCGGCCTTTGTCTCTGGGCAAACAATTGAATCTTGGTGACTCTCCTAGGGTGTATCCGCTTTCCAGGCAGAGCTTGCTGCCATCCTGGGTGCATTGCGCCACGCTCATCACCATCATCATCACCATGTCATAATTCACACAGACTCACTTTCCTCCCTTCAGAGGCTAAGATCTTTCTCCCTTAAGGACAACGTCTTTCTTCTGACGGCGATTTTTACTTTTGCATCCCTTCTCGTCTGTAGGGGTGCCACTATTATTCTCCATTGGCTCCCAGATCATGTTGGAATCAGCGGCAATGAACATGCTGATGACGCAGCATGCTCAGCTTGCTCGCTTCCTGACATCACTTTTCAACTGCACCTCAGCCTCTCGCACGTCATTGGCACTCTCACTGCTACCATCAGCAGGCAGTCTTGAGAGGAACATCAGCTTTTGGTTACAGAAGGCTCTCGCTCTGCTACATGGTATGCCACCACCACATCATATTCTCTTTTGTTGCCCTCGAAAGGCATACCCAACTATATTGTAGTGAGGCTCAGGCGTTTGCGTCTGGGGTCTCCATGCTACAAACAAATTGTCGGTACAGAGCCAGACCTGTGCACCCATTGTTTCGTCACATCTGAGGAGCCACTCTTTCACTATCTTCTTTACTGCCCAGCCACTACCATGCTCAGGTCTCACCCTGACACGACTTTTGCTCGGACTGGGGATGATTTCATGGATGCCGCTGGCATCGTTGCACGAGCTCCTTTACATTTATTACTCATCACAGTCACGGAATACCCACCCCCTGGATAATTCAAGCTCGCGCAAGTTAAGCGCATCTCTGACGGGCTCTTTGTTTGCCTGTGTCCCAGCATTGCTGGGACGAATATCACAAAAAAAAAAATAAATAAATAAAGCAGAGCAAGATCCCCAGGAAATCGTGCAGCAAGTGGACAAGGCCGACACAGAGCAGGAGATCACAGCAGAAAAGGCAGCAACACCAGTGATGGAGAGTGAAGATTTCTCCATGATGGAGATCAGCCGGGTACTGAGTGCTCTTGATAAATTCAAGGAAGAATTCAAGGACATCAAACGCTCTCAGTTGTGAGTGAAGGAGGTGATGTCTTCACTGGACAAAACCATCCACTACTACACCGACAAGTTCAACCAGGAAGTAAACAGACGGAAGCAAACACTCATCACCCGTTACCTTCGGCTTGGAACAAAGTGAGGACTCACTCTCTTCAACATCAGATGAGCCATATCCTGAGGAGGATCAAGACACTGATTTGATGTCTGAGGTGTCCGAAATAGACTTTGAAGGGTTTATGAACGAAGTGAATGCATTAGCTAGTGAAAGTGTCGAAAGTGCTGGTGACGAAAGTGGTGAGGAAGGTGGTGTGTCGGGTGGTGTGGTGGGTGATGCAAGAGATGCATGCTAGGTGCCTCATCCTGCCTCGGATCCTCTTCTTACCTCCATCATGCCTGTTGTCCTCTTGGGTAAAGGTGAGCAACCATATTCTTGTTGGTTTAGTTAAGCCATATCCTTGTTAATTTACTTAGTAAAGCCATAATCGTGTTGGTTTACTTTATCATAGGTAATATGTGTTTGTTTCCCTGTATAGTACAATACTTAAGTCTGAAAGGCGTCTCAAGGGTTGCCTATGAAGGGGGTTGCCGCCCATATGTAGTTTATCCCTTAAGTCTATGTATTCACTGCTTGCGAATTCCTAGTACATGATGTCCTCTGCCGCCCATATACTCGCGTACTGTACGATTCCAGCAGGGAACACTTTTGGCGTAGACGGTCGTATATCACTGGGAATGGCGGTGAGAGCAGCACTTAAAACCAAAACAAGGAAGACAACGTATCTTGTGCAGACAAAAAAAGAGGAAGGAGGAAGGGTAGGCACTTAAGGGAAGAAAATAACTCCCAGTCAGCAGCATGGAATTGCCAACCGGGTGGAGGGGGGGACAGTAAGAGGCAAGGGAGAGTTTGACGGGGAAGTGATCACTGGAAAGACTGACTTCTAATACCGACCAATGAAAACTGAAACTGAAGGTGAGCAAAGGGACAGATCCAAAGACGAGAGAGAAGAGTACAGAGATCAAAGTGATTAGAGATACCAGTGTTATGGACAAAAAGGCCTTGAGAATAAAGAAACTCATCATGTAGTGTTGATCACAGAGTCACTCCACAGGTGATGCCGGCAACTGAAGTCATCAAAAAGAACAGGAGATGGAAGGGAATGAAGGAACGAGACAAAACTTAGAAAATCAAGAGGGACAGAAGGAGGGTAACAAAGAGAGCCAACAGTGATCCCCTGATGGAGAAAGACAAGAGCAGCAGTATGAAGGATAGAAGAAAAAGAAGAAGAGGTTCAACAAGGACAATATTGCAGATAAGGAAAGCAGTTTCATGTGTGGGAGGGAATCCAAGAAAAGTATAGCCAGTAATAGGACCCGAGGAAGTATGAATAAAGGTTGCTTGAAGAGGGATACAAAGAGGATTATGGGAGGAAATAAGAAAACGAAGGTCTGTACGGTAGGTACTGAAGTCTCTAATATTCCACTAAAGAAGTACCACGACCATGGAGAATCAAGTGTGGGAGGAGCGCAGTGATTGTTTACGGGATTGAGAGAGAGAGAGAGAGAGAGAGAGAGAGAGAGAGTATGCAGGGGGCTTAGGTAAATCAAGAACGGAGGAGATCTGGAAAGATAGGGAGGGCGTGGTGATCACAGAGGAGATGAGTGGCTGGATTAAGGAAGAGTGGGAAAAAGAGGAGAGGGGATGAGAAGGCGCAGGTGAGGTGGAAGCAATGGGATGTAAAGGTTCAGGAGAGGTAGGAGGAATGGGAACAGGAGGGAGTGGGGAAGGAGGGGAATGGATTTCCGCAGTGACAAGGGTAGGCAAGGAAAAGGTATGGTGAAGGAAATTGATATTTTGAAGGGATTCTGCTTCCATAAGAGAGGACAAAGGTTGAGTGCAAGCCGGGCACATAACGTTATGGAGTTGTTGTTTGGAGGAGTGGGAACATTAGATAGGCTGGGCAGTAGATGAAGAGGGAGAGAGACCAGTGATATGAGATCGAGAGGAAACGACGGCATGTTTACGTTTGTTAGCTCGGGGAGAAGAAGGTGAGGAAGGAGAAGAACGGGGTATACTGTATGGGAAGGAGGTGGGATAGAGGGAGCAGAACTAATGAAAAACGGGAGTATACTATATGGGAAGGAGGTGGGTTAGAGGGAGCAGAACTAATAAAGAGAGAGAAAGGAGGAAGAGGAATCATGAAGAGGAGCAAAAGTAGCAAATGAATTTGAGAGAGGTACAGAAGTAGAGACACTAGATGAGCTGGAAATCTGTGATACAGGAGTGGGTCAGGCCACGCGTGCATACGAGATAACAGGGGAGTGCCCAAACCGACGTGCTTATCAACGGGATACTTGAATGGTAAGCCCTGCTTTATATCGGTTATGGGACACTTCGACCTCAAAAATATAAGTAGGGCATTTTCTGTGGGAGGCTGTGTGATGTCCCCCACAGTTCAGACAGGACTGGAAGGTCGATACATATGTGGATGTAGAGTGTCTAGCATGTGAACAGTTTGGGCAAACAGCCAGTGATTGGCAGTATTTTGTTGGATAGTCAAAACACCAGCAGGAAGTGCAATGACAAAGGGGAGGAACATATTTTTTAACAGAAAGGACGGTGCCTCTGATGATAACGAAGGAGAGAAGACCTCGAGATTCAAATACAATGTTGACAATGTTGGGTGGTTGTTTGTGGCGTCCTTGGGGAGGGACTGTGTAACAGTGAACTAAAAGAATCTGTTGGTTTTATTCTGAGAGAATGAGTCTGATATTTTCTAAGCAGTCAGTGAAGTTTCAACTGCCAAACGACAAAAAAGAGGGAAGATGGACAATGTCTGTGGTTGAATTTAACTGTACATCTGAGGAGACTGAGATCGGATTGCCTGAAGGGTCAACTAAAGATGTGACTTTTTCTGCTTGAGTTGCATTTTGTACTTTGAGGAGACGAGAGCCATTTGGGCATACAGAAAATGTAATATATGAGCCCAACTGTCGTTGCAGTGAGAGGTGAAGCAAGAGGTCAACTGCCTGGGAACTTATGATAAAACATTGAAAGCACGTCTGCAATCCAAAAAGAGAGGTGGTCACAGGGTTAGTGAGTCGGAAAGCAGTATGAGGATGGGACGGGAAAGCCAAGGAAACAAGATGGGTAGATGCATGAAAGGGCAGAGGCAGATTAGGTTCAAAAGTTACTAATGTCATGAAAGATTTAGAAATAATGTTATAGAAGACTTTGTAGTTACTTGTAGAGAAGTTTTGTGGTTTAGTTGTCACTCTCAATTTCTTGTAGTAGGAATTAAAGATGAATACAGGAGTTGATCTTAATTTATTATCTTCAGAGAAATCTAAGTTGAGCAGGGTATGTCTTACAGAGACAATATAATAAGTAAGTCTAGTTGAGCCCCTCCTTCTTGTTCACTCTCTCCACTACCTGTCTGTTCAAATGCTAGCCTCCTTCTGAGCTCTCTTTCCTAAATTCTGGTGAAACAGGGGTCATGTCACGTGTGTTACATTGTGGTTGGAAAGTTCCAGAAACCTGTGTGTGAGTATGTGTGTATGTCACTAGGGCTTTGTTTGCCTGCTATCTCGCTGACACACTACCTACATCATCCCCTGACTCTGCTACTTCCTATCTGTCATCAACATTTCCTCAGTTAACTTGCAAGATCATTTCCCTTTCCCAGGCTCGCATGGAGCTGTCTATCTATCTATTTATCTATCTATCTATTATGAATTGTAATTATAATATGGACTCATAACATTGCTCGGCCACGCCGCTGAAGGTCCTCCGACAGCAATCATCATTTACATATGCTAATCCATTAGTACATAATACTGATTATAATATTGTATACATATAATATTCATAGTAAATTGCAATGCTCCAGTAATATTACATTTTAAACAAGTTGTATACTTATTTGAATAAATGCACTAAAGGTAAACTATTTAACTGTAATACAGTATGTACTTGGGTTATTGTAGTGAAATGCATACATGCAAGAAAAAAAAATAGTTTAAAATTAAGATTATGGTAAGAGTTATTAATATTTCATTTAAAGATAATGGTACTGGTATGCCATACTTCTATATCATGGGTCATTCTTCTTTGTATATATATATATATATATATATATATATATATATATATATATATATATATATATATATATAATTAATAGTATATACAAAATATGTACACTTCATTCAGGGGGGTTAACTTGGATGTTAACTATCCCCCCACTAAATACTGACTCCAAATTTGCAATTCTTGCATGCATTCTGTGCATTGTGAACAGCAGTACTGCAAATACAATACAGAAGATTATAAAGACAGTAGGTGCTGGGCTATACACATAATATGGGTTGAACATACTCAAACTCAAATCTTCCCAGGGTTTCATTGTTTCTTTGATCAGCTGCATAGTTTCAAATTTAGGTGAAGTCAACTTAATACTTATGCTCATGTTTAAGTCCATATCAGGCAGTGGTTGGAAATGTTTGTGTGTATGATTGAGGATGGCGTAGTGATTGATGGTGGATAAAGTAGACATGACTGGTGTAAATACCGCACAGTAGTCTGGTGCTATGTATAATCATGAGGCTGAAGTATGAGATGGTGGTATATCTGGACAGACTATGTAAACTGATGTGTTATGAGGAAAATAAAAAAAACTGTGAGTGTCCGATGCGTTGATGGTGTACAAGTTTATCTGGAGCAAATGTGAAGTTGCAATGATTATGAATATTGTCATTTCTGATGATAGCCATTTCACAATGGACTGTATCAGTAGGCTGAAACGTGAAAATGTACGCAGGACAAAGATGAACAGCATGTAAGGATGTGCGGCACTTTCGTTCAATCGTTGATTCACTTGCGAAAGTGACAGTGTCCCGTCTCTTGGAGACCATGATGAGTTCGGTGTCTGTGTTGATGTTGATGATGACCAAAGTGTTGTTAATTTTATAGGGGAAGGGGTGTATTTGGTATACTGTGAACAGGTCTTCGGTTATGAATGGTACATGAACTACTACTGATGTTGGTGTTAGTGTTGCTTCTAAATATGGAAAATATTGCATTAATTCCCTACTGCGGAACAAAGGTTTCAATTTATGTTTATGTATGCCTTGACTAATTATCTGATGTAGCTCATGAACTGGGAGTAAGTCAATCGTGATCTTGCCATCACCAGTATTCGAAATACCTTGCATAAGTGCCCGGAAACGATCTCTAGTGTTGTCTAATTGTAGTAGAATCGTGTCAATGTATTCAGTGATGATGGAGAAGTGTTGGAAAAGTGTGATGTTTCCTTCCATTTCATTTATTTTATCTACACTTTCGAGAGCTATGTTTTCTGCCTTTTTCAGATTTTTCACAATTGTCTTCATCGCTGAGTTATGTCCTGTGATGAATTTATCTTGGTATGTTAGTACCTGAGCTATTTTATTAAATTTGTTGTTTATTTCTTTAAGGTCATCCTCTGTAGCCAATCCAAAGATGTTCCCAAGAACTGCGCCACCCAGGTCGAACAAAACGCGCTATTGGCGAGTACGTGTGATGTTCCTGTCGCTCAATACCTCCGTTCCATAAGATGGGAGATCTTGGATCATGATGAGCATAGTTGACTTTGCCTGTTCTAGTTTCCATATCGCTAACTTCACTATTTCATTCAATTCCTTTGTGTTATGTGCTTGTGAAACATAGCCTCCTATCATGAAGTTTAGGGTTCGCATAGGCTTCGCAAGATTTTCTAGATAAGAAGGTAATTCATACAAGTAATCTAGACTTATTTCAGTACTCATGACGTCCTTAACGATTGTAGTCTTGGCCGTTGGAGCTATGAGGCATCCTTGTCGTACTATGTGTTGGGGGTCTAAGTGCACATAGCCTCTTGCTATGTAGAGGAGAATCCATAGCATAAGTTCCTTCATCGTAACCTACCGAAAAAAAAATCTATTAATTTCCTAATATGGTCATGCTGTGGTCGATGATAGTGATGATGTGCGTTACGGTTGATTGTTATTTCATTTGTAGAAGGAGTTTAAATCGATATTTAATTCTCGTAAATGATGTACTGTAGATTTTATTGGAACAGTTGCACCTATGTTCGATTGTTTGATATATGACCTTAATTTCTTTTTGTAATCATTGTTGTTTTCTTGCTTGGTTTCTTGAGGTACGTTCGCCTGTTCGGTTGTATCCGATGCTGAATAATTATTGGATAATTCTCGTGAAACTCGTTTTAAATGGTCAATATGAACTTGTTTCTCTTCGCCACTTGACAGTGACTTGATTAAAACTTTGTTTGCTTTTATATTACTTTGTATGGGCCCTCAAATTTTGGGGATAATTTATTGTCTCTCGTATGAATGATACCATAAACAATGTCTCCCAAGCTGATAGGTGAATCTCTTGCCTTCTTGTTAAATGCCTCCGTCATTTCTTCCTTGGACATCGTTAATTGTCTTTTGACTCTTTTGTGTATGTCCTGGAATTCACGTAAACGGAGTTTAGAGTAATCATCGTAATTGTATATGGGCAGACTGTCACCTTCTAGGAGCTCATATGGTAGTTTTTTATGTCCCATATATAATGAAATGTGGTGTGTCACCTATGGATTTATTTATAGATCCATTAATTGAGGCTTCTACTCTGGGAATCCAATCATCCCAGCTTGCATAATTTTTTCACTGAGAATGTGTCGTAGCACATCTAATAATTTTTTGTTTTGTCTCTCTACCAACCCATTCGATGGTGGGTGATAGGCTAAAACGTTAACCTTTTTGATGTTGTATTGTTTACATATTTCTTGTAAGATCTCAGAGTTAAATTCTCCTCCATTATCACTTATTAGTACCTTTGGGGTAGTAAAGCGACATATTACATTATCTGTTATTGCCTTTGCTACTGTCTCTGCTGTTTTATCTTTAATTGGAGCTAAAATGACATAACGGGAAAAATGATCCGTTGCTACGAATAAGTATAGGTTATTATTGTATGATAATGGCTTCTTGAGTAAATCAACAGCGACAACGTCCCATGGTTGATGGGGCACAGGGTAATTACCCATTGGTGCAGGTGTGATTGGGTATCCTTTGTGTTTCGCACATGCTTCGCATCTGTCTATATGATTGTTTATATCTTTTCGTAATGAAGGCCAGTAATATAACAGCTGGGCTTGTTTGAATGTCTTATCCTTTCCAGGATGTCCTGCATGTGGGCTATCGTGTATCGTTCGTAATACTTGGGGTATCATGTCATTAGGTACTACCAACTCGTTAGTATTTCTTTGGCGTTTTGGTTGTTTAAAGTTAATCTTGTATAATGTATTATTGACCATTGTGAATTGTTCGAGTTCGACATGCAGTTTGGGTAATTGTATGTCATCTCCACTTTCTAACTTGTATATAACTTTAGACCATATTGGGTCAAGTCTTTGTGCCTTTGCGATATCATCGTGGTTTGGGATATTTCCTTTGAGATCTAATGCCGAGACCTGAATTGTGTTCGGGTTCCTAGATAATGCGTCAGCTACTATGTTCATTTTACCTTGTATATAATGAATTTGTACATTGTAGTTTTCAACTGTACATTTCCATCTTGCTCTCCTCCCAGAAAGGAGTTTTTCTTTAAACATACCCACTAGTGGTTTATGGTCGGTAAATAAATGGATTTCGTAACCATATACTAAATCTCGAAACTTTTTTAATCCAAAAACCACTGCAAGAGCCTCTAAGTCTGTAGTGCAATAATTTTTCTCTGCACCTCTTGTTTGTCTGCTGGCAAATGCAATTGGTTGATTTTTTCCTCTTTTATCTTCCTGCATCAGTACAGCCCCTAATCCCTTAACTGATGCGTCTGTACAAATAAGAAATGATTTTGTGTAATCTGGATATGATAAACAAGGTGCATTTGTTAGTTTAATTTGTAGATTGTTAAATGCCCTTTTTTCTTCTTCTTCCCATTGGAATATAGCATTTTTTTTGAGTAGCTGGAACAGAGGAAAGGCTATATGAGAGAATTGTGGTACGAATGACCTATAGTACCCAGCCAGACCTAAAAATTTTCTAACTTCGTCAGTCATAGTGGGTTCAGGAAAATCTCTCACTGTCTGTATTTTGTCATCAGTGGTGTGAATACAATTAGAACTTAATTTGTGGCCTAAGAAATTTATTTCCTTAAAGCAAAATTTGCATTTAGAAAGCTTGATTTTTAAATCAGCATCACTAAGCTTTTGTAAGAGTAAGTCTAATTTCCTGAGATGATCCTTAATATTCTTCGTTGCGATTATAATATCGTCAAGATAAACAAATATTCCTTGTCCTAAAATTCCGGACAATACGTAATTCATAAGACGCTGGAATGTGCCTGGGGCTGTCCTCAGTCCCATTGGCATTCTTGTATATTGGTAATGGCCTCTGTTTGTGGAAAAGGCAGTGTATTTACGTGACTCCTCCGAAACCGGTATCTGATAATAGCCGTTTGGGAGATCGATGGTTGAGAATATGTTATTCTCAGGTCCAATATTCTGTAGAACGTCGCTTAGCAATGGCATGGGATATCGGTCTGGGATTGTGTGATTATTCAGTTTACGGTAATCTACTACCGCACGCATTTCTCCATTTCGTTTGAGCACGAAGAATAATGGGGCATTCCACGGGGAGACAAGTTTTAACATTTCATCGACATACTGATTTGCAAGTGTACGTTGGGAGTGTGGGATGCGGTAGGCTGGTACGAAAATTGGTGGTGTTTCTGGGTGCACATTAATCATGTGATTAATCAGGTTAGTACACCCTAATTGTTCTCTGGGTAATGCTACGGTGTCCCTGTGTGTTTCCAGAAGGGTTAACAAATCATTTTCTTCATCAAATTCATCTGAGTGAATTAAGTTCTCTTTTATTTTTTCTCTATCCGTAGATTTTATCTCATTTGTCACTCCAGCTATAACTATTTCCTTCACAGGTGCGGGACATTTTTCAATATCAACTATGCAAGTTCCCTTTTTCAACCGAACTTCCCCATTCATGTGATTAATTATGAATATCTGAGTTTGCCCTTCGTCGTTCATCTGACATAATGCGTTTTCTACTGACAATCCCTTTACTTTACATAATTCTTCTAAGACAAGAACAGTATTATTCCGTAATCATCTGTTTGTGTATGTTTGTTTAAGCCTTTAATATTACCAATTCTTTTTGGTTCTGTTTTACTAATCTGTGAGGGCTCTGATGGTATTTCCTCTATGAATTCATTGTCAAAGTCTATTCCATTCATTTGTGGGAGTATAGTTATGTTCTCTGCTCTCATGGATCTTAAGCCCAGCAACATATGAGCTTTAATTGCTAAGTTTTCAACGATATAGAAAAATGCAGAGAATGGTCTTGTAGTCTCTGTGAAACTGATATTTAATCTTATCATACCTTTCACTATAATTTGTTTTCCATCTGCCGTATATAAATCTAAATCAGCTTCATCCAGAAACGTTACTTTCTTCTTATTTTTAAGAATTCTATTTATTTCTTCATGTGTTACTAAGTTCACTGGAGAGCCTGGGTCTAAAAATAAGGAAACGTTTTTATCCTCACATACAGCTGGTATCAAGATACACTCATTTCCCAACATGCCTCCTATGTGAATTTTAGACTTGTTTTTCTTTACGTTTGTTCGTTTTTTGTCATGACTTGGTCTTCCCCCGATTTGAACATAGACACAATTTTTTCTACTGTTTTGCAGTCACTGGTCCAGTGCCCTTGGTATCTATGATGCCTACAGTAAGGACCAAATCCTTGTGTCTTTTGTCTGTCCTCTTTTGCTTTGATAAAGCATTCATACCTTGTGTGTCCTGGTTTTGCATAATAATGACAGAGAATGGACCTATCCCTTGACTGTGACCTACGAGGTGACTTCCCATAAGTAGTGTTGTTTATGGCGTGAGACCTGCTCGGGCTGCGCGAAAACTTATGAAACTGCCTGTAGCCTGGTGTTTGTGATCGAGCCCTCGTCACGTTTGGAGATGGTCAGGATCAAGTCCTGAGGGCTGGTGAAACGGGAGCTCCAGCTCTCCCTATCACCAGCTTGCCATCCACCTCGGGAGTACTGCCCTGTTCGACTGGGAATGAAATCTTCTGGTGTTCTAGCTGTTGGGTGACTGCAGATGAAAATCGATGGTGTCCTGACCCCAATTCCTACCTTGTTCCTGCCTTTCAACAGGTTGACCTTACCTACTTCTGTGAAGCTGGCTTGGCTGTCTCTTCCAGTGAAGTCATACATGCCCACCCCAAAGAGATGTTTCCACTGTCAAGGATATTGACATGTCAGCTGATTTTACTGCCATGCACAGACAGGCCTTCCTGGTGTCTGTGTCTCCTGTGGCAGACCACACTATACCAGTGACTGTCCAAGACCCTTTACATGCTATCACTGTGGGGGTCCTCATGCTGCAAATTCTAGAAATTGCCCTCACTACTGCCCGGAAAAGGAGATTCTGGCAATTCGAACACTTGAAAAAGTTTCATTTCCTGAGGCTAAGAAGAGAGCTCAGACTTGCTTCTTCCAGCCCGGGGTTACTTATGCTGCTGTCCTTTCTGGAATGACAGTGCACTGCCCTGTGTCTTAGAGATGGCCTTGACCCAATCCAGTGTCCACTCCAATACCTAGTGCTTTGCAGGGTGCTGTCCCCATGGTTTGAATTCTTTGTGAAACTAATGTTCACCCACCTGCTACTCGGACTGTTTCAGCCCCCACTTCGGTGGCTGATGGTTTGCGCACTTCTGTGGTGTTTGCAGATGTACACGTTGACATGACTCCTTCTCTTGCCTTGCCCAGTATGCCTGAGGCCCCTTCTGTATCTGGCACACGTCACCGTGGTTCTTCAGAGTCCTCTGAGCATGAAGACCAGCCAGCAAAAGGTTTCTGTTCTCGAACCTTTTGGTGATCTCTCTTCTGTTCCCTCTAGCCCGGAGGCTGAGGGGTCTAGCCAGGTGGAAACTGCAGCTGATGGTTCACCTATGGTCTGGTCCCCACCTGGGGACCGTTGGTGTTTCAGTTCTGAAACAATGTCATCTTCACAGGGTTCTAATCCTGAGGATACTCCTTCCACTTCTGGAGTTTCTGATGTTGGCACTGGCCGTCCTACATCACCCAGGGTGGCCTTCAAGCCACTTTCCAGGCAAAGTGTTATTCCACTTCAGAGGAAGTGTTATAAAACTTTCCTCTTCCTCGTCCTCACGTTTGTCCACAGATGTTCAACATAAGGTGTGGGATCCTGGTGCCGGGCGGTCTTTTTCCAAGGACCTTCCTAAGTATCAATCCAAACCCGCTTGCTTGTCAGGAGGTGTACAGTCTCGCACCTAATCATCATAATTTCTCCACTATGGGTTCTATCATCCAGTGGAATTGTCAAGGTTGACACTATAGCTATGAGGAACTTTGTCCTCTTGTTTCTCAGTTCATTCCTGTATCCATGTGCATCCAGGAGACCATGTTATGTGATGCTGTTCCTTCTGGTCCTTCTGGCAACCATGCCTTTTATTCTGATCCTGTTCCTTGCCAATGTCGTCATGGAGGTGCTGCTATCTTCCTTTGCCAGGATATTCCATACAGTCATCTGGACATCTCCACTCCTCTGCTGGCTGTTTTTGTCTGGATGTTTTTACGTCGGCAGTATACAGTTTGAAGCCTTTTGGGTTACTGTTGAAAGGGTGGGTCTGGAATGCCTTATTCGTGGCCTTCCTTCTCCCTTTCTGTTACCAGGAGATATGAATGGTCACCATCCACTATGAAGTAATAGTGAGGCCAACCATTGGAGTGTTATACTGGCCTCTTTATTGGAAGATGAGGAGTTTGGCATTTCAAACTCCAATAAGATGACTTATTTCCATGGCCAGATTGGAATTTTTACTGCCATTGATTTGTGTTTATGTTCAGCTGATGCTGTTTTAGATTTTATGTGGGATGTCCTGCCAGACCTGTATGGCAGTGACCATTTTCCGGTACTGTTAACCCGCCGCATCCCGTTGACGTATATATACATCCACACGTTTTGTCACTATCAGTCCCGTTGATGTATATAAATGCGCATCAATTGCAAGATCCCTAATTTGCACAATTTTCAATTTTTGCATGTGATTTTTGGTACATATACACGGGACACCTTCCTCTACAAGATGCCAGGCAGGGACAATGCCTTACCCCACATGACCTTCCCCCCTGAGCATGCCATTGTCTCGGCAATTCACCTGTTACCAGTGACCTGACTGGTAAAGACATGTCATGCCATTGTACGAAATTCAGGGCCAGAGTGATTCCCCAATCAATGACAATGTATTTACGTGGCATTAGAGGAAGAAACAGTCAGAAATGATGATCAGGTAATGTCGCCAAAAAAGGTCAGGTATGCTGATGTGTTTGGTGAGTGAGACAATGCTTATATTGCCTATATTACTGTGTGAACACCAATATACTCTTGTACTACATATAGATTCGAACCAAATAAATAAATAAATACCTTTTATGAGTGGTTTGGAATAGTTACCCTCCAATAGAACTCGTTTTCTTTGGAGCAACCTTGATAGAAAACCCAGAAAGGTAAGGGGTACTACTACCTGTACTGAGTACTTTAAACCTCAGTTGAGCAATTTCTCTATGAATTTTCGATGTTTCTCACCAAAAGCAGAGGTTTGAGCCAAACAAATTTTTTTCCAAAATTGGTCAGGATTGGGGAGAGTCAGTGGTGGAAAATTGGTCGGGACGGGGCGCGTTAACTACTGAATCATAGTATTTGAACTCTTCACTCAAATGTTGTATATTTTATTCTCTTTCTGAAACCACCAGACTCTTTTATTCAGCTCTGGAAAGGTTTTTCTTAATAATAAAAGTAATATAAACCTTTGTCAATCCTTCCACTACAAAATGTAGTGATAATGTCTGGACGTAATATGAACATATAAAAAAAAAAAAAATAGTAACCTAATTGAAGGGGTCAGTGTCAAAATAATTTCGCCAATTACTACAAAAAAGAGGAAGCCAAACCTCCATACATCATATACTCCAGAAGACTGAACGGTTTGTATAATTAATCCCTATACCAGTGTTGTAGGTCTCGAGACCAGTTTGATGTTGTCTTGGTCTTGATCTTGGTCTTGCTTGATGTTGTCTTGGTCTTGATCTTCTGGTCTCGGAGTTTTGGCTCAAGACCAGGTCGAGACCGGCATTACAAAGTGCATCGCGGTGTGGGGAAGGTCAAAATTTATTATCATACATGGAGAAAAATTATGGTTGATTCGATTCACAGCATGCCATACAGCATACTGTTTGTAGATACTGCCTGGCTAGCGCTACGGTGATGATGCATGAGCTGAGCCCTGCAAGCGCCTATAGTGTGCTTGCAAGTCGAGAGAGCATGCATGACTTGGCCATTCTCACAGTGATAATCTCCGTTTGTATGCAGGCATATTTGCAGCTTTGTACACCTCCATGTACATCATATACGTGTATGGTGTATGCAATCTCCACACCCTTCATACACGTACACCACAGGTTTAGCTAGTTTGCTCAGAAGACGTAACCACAAAAATTTCTATTTCTCTATGTTTGTTTCTTCATGCCAATGAAGCAATAAAAACAGAAATATATTACCTAGGTGTTCAGTTGTTCACATACATTAAATGTTGTAAACATATTTCCTCCTTTACAGGGGCGTTGCCAGGATTTTGGAGCAATGGGGGCCAAGTCAGAAATCAATGGCTTCCAACCATTCGAGTTATGACCCTCCAGAGCTTCCAAATGGCTATCACGGAGGCCTGCAGTGACTTCAGTGACCTGTTTAGAAGAAATCAGAATATTTTCTAGTGTTTCACAGCCATCCTCTTATTTCATACAACTTATTCAACTATGAGCAGGGGGCCATGGCCATGTGGCCATTTTTAGCCGCACTAAAGTGGGGGAGGGGCCACCTGGGGGCCGAAAAATCATCTGTAGTAGCAGGAAGGGCAGTGAGCAGACTCGAATGAGGGCCCTTTTCAAGAAGGAAAGTTAGTGAAAACTGTTCTCTTAAACAAATAGTGGTTACGACCGCAAGAAGTATTTGGAGCACTTATGGAAGTCTATCTATCTATCTATTTGCCACCCGTTAGGGGTGGCCACAAGCAAATCGCCTCCATGTCACTCTGTCCCCCGCCATTTCACTGCCCTGCTCCCAGCTAATACCTCCCTCTCTCATATACCTCTCCACTCCATCTTTCCATCTCATCCTTGGCCTCCCTCTCCCTTTCCCCCCCTCCACATCACTCACACACACTCTTCTTCCTAGTCTTTCACTCTTCATCCTCTCCACATGGCCAAACCACCTTAATGTGTTTCTCCTAACGCTTCCTATCACATCCACATCCACACCACAACACTCCTTCACATCCTCAATTGTCAATCTGTCTCTCCATGCAACTCCACATGCTCCTCTCAAATAACTCATTTCCACTGCTCTCACCCTTGACTTCTGTCCCCCCAACAAGGTCCAAGCTTCATTTCCATACATTAAAGTTGGTATCACAATACTGTCATGTAGTAACTTTTTCACTTCCATGCTCTCTTCCCTGCTTCTTCTCACTGCTTGCAAGGAACCAGCAACCTTTTTTCCCTGCTGGACCATTTTCAAGCACTTCACCCTCCAAACTTCCATCCTTACTCATCACACTACCCAAGTATTTAAATGTACTCACAATCTCCATTTCTTCCCCATCCAATCTCACTGTACATTCACTGACTTCACTTCTCTCGGAGACCATCACTTTACTCTTCCCTACATTCAACTTTAGATTCCGTTTCTTACACGATCTCCCAGACTCATCCACCAATCCTTGCAGGTCCCATTCGTCTACACTTAGCAACATAGTATCATCTGCAAACAACAGTACAGGCAGTTTCCAAACACTGCCCTCTCTCACTAGGGCCATTCCAACATCCACTGCCCTACCTTGTATCTCTTTTATATCCTCATCCATATACAGATGGAGACATGACATCCTTGTTTTAATCCAACTTTCAGCTAAAGAAATTCACTCAGTTCACTATCCATAAACACTGCAGCCTTAGCACCCTCATATATACTCTTCACGGCCTTCAAGAACTTCCCATCTACTCCATATATTCTTAATACTTTCCACAATCCTTGTCTATCCACCCTGTCATATGCTTTCTCCAAATCCATGAAGGCTGCATACAACTTCTTTCCCTTCTCTAGAAACTTTTCTACTAATGGTCTAAGAATGAATATCTGATCTACACAATCTTTTCCGTTCCTAAAACTTCCCTGTTCTTCTCCAGCTAATTCGCCCGTTTTCTCCTTAACTCTCTTAATAAGTATCCTACCGTATGCTTTTTGCATTACATTAAGAAGGCAAATGCCCCTATGATTACCACACAGTTTTTCCCCCTTTTCCTTTGAACATGGGAATAATAATACCTGACTTCCAATCCTCCGAAACTCTACCTTCCTCTCACACCGATCTTCACATCTTCCACGTCCATTCTACTATTATGTGTCCCCCTATGCTTCAGTATTTCACGACACACTCCATCAATTTCTGGGGCTTTCCCCATTTTAACTTTCTTCCTTGCTTCCATCCTATTGATTTCTACCTCTTTTCTCACATCCCTCCTTCTCTCAGCCATTCCCAGGCACTTATACTTGCATTACTTTCATTCTTTATGTTCAATAGTTCATTAAAGTGTTCTCTCCATCTGCTCAATTTTTCTCCCTTCTCCACTAGTAGTCTACCATTTTTATCTTTCAAGTAAAATATGTATTGTATATTTGTTACGCTAGGTGTTTTTAGGGTGGCTTCCTGTCCTAAGAACGCCTGGCTTAGTATTGGGTTCTTTTCAAGACCGGGGCTACACCACAAATATAGCAAATATAGAGGAATAGGGCATAATAACTCAAGGCAACAACCCATAAGTATATTCACAAATCTTGCACAAGGGCAATAGGGTGTCTCACAATATTTCTGACTCATCAATTCTTGGGCTGCTGAATGGGGCAAGAGTATCTCGCAGGATACGTGAAATACACAGTTTACAATTCAGGGTTGTACAGTTTACAATATGAATCTTGGTGCCTCGGGATTATAATTTTTATACAGGTTCTGGATTGGTGGCTCTGAGTCACATGAGAGGCCTTATAGTCACCATTGTCACGATCACTGAGGGGTGCACTAGCTTGATCTTGTTTCTGGGGAAAAAGGCGGGGGAGAGGGAAGAATTTAGATTGACACAGGTGCAAGGGGGAGAGAGAGGGGGGGCATGCTGAGCAATAGCGATCACTACTTTTGGGCATAGGAGCCTTACTTCTATAGCACTGCACTTTAAGTCACTTTCTAGGCACGGTCACCTCATGAATCCACTGTTGGCACTTTCCTATATGTCAGTGCACTGAACCACACACCGAGTCACTTATTGTCCAGGTAGATTGGTGTCGTCCCCCATGGGCGTGATGAAGGGCCCCTGGTGCTGGGTGCTGGAGGCAGAGGTCTGGCTGGTGGAGTAGGGGCCAAACAACTTCTCAAGATGCCTCCGGAGCTGCTGGGTTGGAGATCCACGCCGCCTCGGCTGGGGGTGGGGTAGGCATCGCCCCGGGGAGCTGGGTGTGCCATCAGGGACCTGGCGGCTGTGGTCCATTTCTGGGTGCTCCATCATCTGTAGGGGACTGCAGCATCATTCCGAGGAAGGGTCCGTCAGGGTCAGGTCCTCCTCAGGGGCCGGCTGCCTGGAGAACAGCCCCGAGGATAGTACAGGGCTCTGCCACCAGGCAACTATCGATGGACTCCCTGGCTGGGGAATGGTACTACTGCAGGTGGATGCGGGGGGCAACGTGCAGGCGTAGAGCAGCTGGAGGCCGTCTCTTGTCCACGGGTGCGGCAGGAGGCCATTGCCTGTGTTGTGTCCTCAGGACCGCCACTGACACTGCAGGTAGTCCAGGCGGAGCGACTGAAGGCTGTCTTTTTAGTGGAACAGCTTGAGGCCGTCTCTTTAGTGGAGTGGCTTGAGGCCATCTATTTAGTGGAGCGGCTTGAGGTCGTCTCTAGGGTGGAGCGGGTTGAGGCCGTCTCTAGGGTGGAGCGGCTTGAGGCCATCTCTAAAGTGGAGCGGTTTGAGGCCATCTCCAAGGGTCTGTATAGAGCGTAAGGTTCAGTTCCACCCCGATCCTGATGCAGGCCGGGCTGGTGAGAGGGTAGTGCGCCAGGGCTGAGGTGTATGGGTCAGGTTGATTCTGGAGAGTAGGGGCTCGTGGCTACCCGGGCCTTGCACCCATATAGTACGGACACCCCGTGTGTTCCATCTAACCCTCTGTTGTTGCCTCCTGGGGGTGTCCTGTTGCTGCTAGATGTTATCATTTCAATATTTATGAAAATTTTTTGCTTCCCACCTCTGCATCCTGAAAACCCTCTGGTCTCCTGCGTAATTATCATGAAAAATAGGTAGTCCCCCTTGACTGTTTATGAGAAACAAAAGATGAATATGTTGTGCATGGAACGTTTGGGCACGGGTAAAGCTCGGAGAGAAGTGTGAAATTTAGTCTTCTGAAAACCAGTTTTCGCATGAGGAAGGTACAGCTATCCATGAGTATGATGGCACTGACAAAGTATGCAACACCATACATTATAACTTCAAAACTGTACTTTCAAAAGTTTAAAAACTTAACAAACTTTCAAAAGCTCTAACATCGGTGTGCAGGGCCATAGAGAGCTAGAACAGCATCCTGGGTTGCTTGGAAAAAGTTTGACACGGGCCAGAAAATGAAGCAACATTGTCACAGTCCTGGTATGGGCCCTGGTCCCTCCATACTCTTGAGTTTTGGCTCCGGGAATTATCCCCATTGCCCTCTTCTCACTTTCATACGTCTTAGCAATTGTCTTCCCAGACACTCCTCGACCTCACTCAACTCATGTGCGAGAGTCAACTTAAATTCGTTTAAAAGGTGTTGAGTATCGCATTGATACATAATCTGCAACTAGGTGATTGAGATACTAGCGCACTCACTCGAGGGGCTGAGACGCCTGTGAAAACTGACCAGCAATGCAGCACCTGCAGGCTGCAGCTACTTTTCATTCAATTAGCAGACACATAAATTCTTGGTCTTGGCCTTGGTCTCTGAGGGTCTTGTCTTGGTCTTGGTCCCAGAGGATCTGGTCTTGGTCTTGGTCTTGTCTCAGAGGGTCTGGTCTTGGTCTTGGTCTTGAGGTGCATAATCTTGACAACAACATTGCCCTGTACAAAAAAGGTCCCAAACCTCCTCATTATTATTTTCCTGCACCCCGCCGTGGGAAGGACCCTGGTGTGACACTGGCAAGGCACTGGCTACCACAAGGGGGAGCCAGTTCCCTTCACGGTGTATGTAATGTGCTGTACCTTTAGAGCAGAGACACAGAAGTAGTTGCTTATCTGTGGTCATTGGGCATGCTTGACTTGACAGACTGAGGATTCGTAATTTTTTTTTTTTCTAAGTAATATAAATAATGCTGACAGTTCTAAGGGAATAATCTTCCACATTTGTCATCGTATATTGTTTACTTGATCGCTGAATTATTGGTTGTATGAAAGTAAAGGAGGAGTTAGAATTACTGAAATGGAATGAAATGGATCTGGACAGCCTGTGGAATGCATACAGGGATTGCTTAGTTAGGAATGCTAAATTGATGTGTGGTGTGGCAAGAGTAACAACAAAGAAGAAAGGTACGGCATGGTGGGATGAGGAGGTAAAGAGAGTGGTGGAGGAAAAGAGGAAGAAGTGGCTAAAGTGGGTACAGAACAGGGGTTCAGTTGAAATAAGAACTGAATATGTTGAGATCAAGAAGCACGTAAACAGACTAGTGAAGAGGAAAAAGGAGGAGGTAAGTGATGATCCTGGAAGAAAAATGAATGCAAACTACTTTGAAAATAGAAAGGTATTCTGAAAAGAGATGCGGAAATGTAGAAGTGAAAGTGGAAAGAAATGTGATGGTGTGAAGGATGCCGATGGTAGATTATTAACCCATGGAGATGAAGTAAGGACCATATGGAAAGAATATTTTGAAAGCCTGATGAATGGAAATAAAGAGAGCAGAGCAGCTGTAAACATGATTGGTTTTGGAGGTGTGCAGAGAAGGAATGCAGTACTGGGAGACATGACACTCGCACAGGTGAAGAGTGCCGTGAAGCAGCTGAAAAATGGGAAAGCAGCTGGGGTTGATGAGGCGTATGCAGAGATGCTTAAGTGTGGTGGAGAGAGTGGAATGAAGTGCTTGTTGGATATATGTAAGAAGGGATGGATGGGTGAAACTGTGCCTGCTGAGTGGAAAAAGGCTGTGATTGTACCTTTGTACAAAAATAAAGGTGAGCGAAGTGAGTGCAAGAATTATCACGGCATAAGTTTATTGAGTGTGGTAGGGAAGGTATATGGGAGAATTATTATAGAGAAAGTAAGAGATATCAGAAGTCCTAGTGTGTGATGAACAGGATGGCTTTAAGAGTGGCAGAGGATGTGTGGCTCAAATATTTGCAGTGAGACAGATAGTAGAGAAGGCTTGTGAGAAGGACCATAAGGTGTTTATGGCATTCATGGATCTGGAAAAAGCATATGACAAAGTGGACAGAGAAGGATTATGGAGAGTTTTGCGATTGTACGGTGTACAAGGTAAGCTGCTAGGTGCTGTCAAGAGTTTTTATGATGGTAGTGAACCATGTGTAAGAGTTAATGGGCATCTAAGTGAGTGGTTCACGATCAGAGTGGGCGTGTGACAAAGTTGTGTGATGTCCCCATGGTTGTTCAATATATATATGGATGGGGTGATGAGAGAAGTAAAAACACGAGTAATGGAGAGAGGGATGGCGTTGGTAATAAATGGTGATGGATGGAATGTTTCAAATTTGTTGTATGCTGATGATCCAGTACTGCTTGCAAGTACCGGACAAGAACTTGGTAGGCTAGTGCAAAGTTTTGCTGATGTCTGTAAGCGTCGTGCCTTGAGAGTAAATGTAGAAAAGAGAAGGTGACTCCCAATGCAATGTAACAGTGAATGGAGAGGGACTGGATTTAGTGAAAGAGTTCAAACACCTGGGTACAGTGATAGAAAAGAGAGGAAAATGTGCAAAAGAAGTTGAAAGTAGAGTGACACAAGAAAGAAAAGTAGCTGGTGCAATGAAGGCCTTGATAAAAAACAGAGGCTTGAGTGTTGCAGCTGCACGAGGCTAACATGAAGGAGTGTTAGTGCCAACTTTAACATATGGATGTGAGACTATGATGTGGTATGAAAATAAAAAGTCAAGAGTAAGATCAGTGGAGATAGGACTGCTGAGGAATGTATGTGGAGTACAGAGGGAGGATAGGATACGAAATAATGTGATTCGTGAAAGATGTGGAGTGAGGAAGTCGGTGGACACCAGAACAGAGGAGAGTGTACTGACATGGTATGGTCATGTGGAGAGAATGGATAACAATAGAGTGGTGAAGAAGGTATATCTGAACGAATTCGAAGGAGGGAGGAGGGGAGGTGGGCCAAGGAGAAGGTGGAGAGATATGGTGGATGAATGCGTGAGGAAGAGAGGTTTGGAAGCAAGTGAGGATAGGAAACTGACAGGAGATCGAGCTGGTTGGATGAATTTTGTGAGGAGATATGCATGATCAGGGATTTTTGGCACCCCTTTTTAAAATGGCAGACGTGGTGAATGTTTTTGGCGTATCCGATAGAGCCAGGATTCCGGGGGCTTGAATGATGAGTGAATGGAAGCATGGCCCATTGGATTACGCAATTTTGGGCTGTCTAGACATTGCTACTCCTCACCCTGCACTTGAGTGGGAAAGGAGGTCTGGATGATGATGATGATGATGATATATATATAGATATATATATATATATATATCATCATCATCATCATCATCCAGACCTCCTTTCCCACTCAAGTGCAGGTATAATATATATATATATATATATATATATATATATATATATATTTATATTTATATATATATATATATATATATATATATATATATATATATATATATATATATATATATATATATATATATGTGCATATATAAATATATATACATATATATATAAGGTATATATATATATATATATATATATATATATATATATATATATATATATATATATATATATATATATATATATATATATATATATATATATATATATATATATATATATATATATATATATAATTTATTTTTTATTTTTCGGCCCTCCTTCCTCTAAGTTTCACATGATAGACTCCCTCATATATATATATATATATATATATATATATATATATATATATATATATATATATATATATATATACAGACATATTTTTCCCTCCTTCCCCAAACGTTCCCCCAACACATGATACAATATTTTCCACGAACACTTGTGGCACATATCACAAACATTTTAGAAGAGAATCATAAATTTCAACATTTGTTTTAGAAAGGTATAATACCTGTCCACTGACGTCCGTGGTTGCCTGGCGTTGCAAGGTACAGTACCTGTCCACTGACGTCCCTCATTCCTTGGCATTGTTACCTTTCACAGCACACCTGCTGCTAAAATACTGCTCACCTACGCTACACACCTAAACAAACACTCATGGCACAGTTCACGTATATTTTACATAAAGTATAATTTATCACTAAATGTCAGACCAAGGTACAGTACCTGTTCAGTGACGTCCCTTGTTCCTTGGCAGTGTTACCTTTCACAGCACACCTTCCGCTAAAATACCGCTCACCTACGCTACGCACCTAAACGAACACTCGTGGCACAGTTCACGTATATTTTACATAAAGTATAATTTATTACTAAATGTCAGACCAAGGTACAGTACCTGTTCAATGACGTCCCTCGTTCCTTGGCATCGTTACCTTTCAGAGCACACCTGCTGCTAAAGTATCGCTTACCTACGCTACGCACCATAATTTATGCCGTCATGAGGATACATGGCACATTTCACTTACACTTCACACAATATCATACACATATACATGACTATCACAATGATTTCACCCTAACCTCTGCAGTTATTCCCTTCCTTAATATGGTTCAACGTGACTGTGATGCAGCAACCTTCACCGGGAGAGTATGATGCAACTCTATTGTATTGGCACACACCACACTCTTTCACACACACCCACAGCATGTTTGATGTATATTTCACACAATTTCATATGCATTTTCACTATCAGAATCACAATAATTCCATCCCTAAACACCTCTAATTCTCCCTTCCCGACTATAAAAACTGTACATGATGCCTGCCCCATTCCACACTATGGTTCATGACATCCATAACGCTAACTACTTCCATAATTTCACCAAGCCAGCCACAATATCTTTCACACAAAATACAGTTTAGGCATTGGCTTCATTATATACGTATTTGTAATCACTCCACAGGGCCTTGGGGAGGGCGTAAGGCGAAACCCTGCAATAGTGAACACGCATATTGCCTCTAAGCCTAACGATTGATAACGGACACAATTCCTTTTTGTGACATATATCTCTGTTCCATCGACAATATCACATACAAATATGCTCACAAATACTGGATTATCAAACTGAGTCCATAGGGGCTTCGGCTCAGGCAGGAGGGGGAGAATTAGTAGGTGATTAAAGGGACAGTACACACGATGCAACCTCACCACCTGGCTGCTTGGAAGAGACTGAGGTTTATCGCTAAGTGCTGGGCCCCGTGAGGCAGCTCAGTGTTGCCAATGCCTCACCATGGGAAAGTGCTGTGCTCGCTTCGATGCATCAAAATTTGACATAAATCCGCCAGAAACTTAATTTTTGGCAAAATTTTTTGTGATTAGAAACGCAATTCGAGTGACTGAACATCTTTAGAACAATCCACATGAAACGTGAATCGTGAGAGTGACCCTGAGAGGGTTAATAAAGATTTTCTGTCAGTACCCCAAATAGTACCTACTTGGTACTTGAGGACATTTAACTGTTTACCACGGAGAAAGCACTCTATTATCATGAATTTTAAAGTTCAAATGACCTTCAAAATGTAGGCCCAAAAACTTTACAGAATTTCGAAAAAGTACCACCTGATTATCCAAAGTCAGGCAGGAATTAGGTACCTTACGGGTGGTAAAAACTACAGCGGCACACGTAGGGACGGAAAACTTAAATCCCCACTACGAGGCCCATTGGTGGATGGAGTCAGGGGCTGCTTGAATCCGCCCAGCTGAAAATTGTGCATTATGGGAAGAGTGCCATATTGCACAATCATCAGCATAGAGTGAGTATTTAAGATTCCTCGGGATGGGAGCTGATGACAGAATATTATTGATCATTATATTTTAAAAAGTGGGACTAAGCACATTTCCCTGCAGCACCCAGTTTTCCTGGATAAATATATCCGATGATACATTACAGGGCAATTTGACAGAAAAAGTTCTTTCTCTTAAGAAATTTGAAATATAAATAGGCAAATTACCTCGTAAACCATAAACATAGAGCTTCATTAGTATACTGTGTCACCATGTCATGTCGTAGGCTTTATTGATGTCCAAGCACACCCCTATCATGAATTCTTTATTGGCAAATGCTTCTGCAATATGAGGATCCAAATTCATTAAATGATCTAGTGAACTTCTGTATTTATGGAAGCCACGTGGTTGATCATTTTCCAAATTCTTCGACTCTAAAACAAAAAGAAGCCTATTGTTAACCATTCGTTCCATGGCCTTACAAAGATAAAAAGCCAACACAATAGGATGAAATGACGTGGGATTCATAAGATGATCAGCCTCTTTGGGTATCGGTATGACGTGCGCAAAGTGCCCTGAGTTTGGGAAAGTTTAGGACGCCCAACTGGCGAGCGACTACCAGGGGACCTATCCCAGTGCTTGCTAACAGAAACCTCCATTTTGTCATTAATAACTATGCTCCCTGATTCCCCCAAGGAAGAGCTTACCTTTCTCTTGCCCACTGGACCAGGAGCAGGAAGAACATGAGGATGTGCCTGCTTGCTGAGGGTGGTCAAGTTAATCTTATCAGACATGTTGGACTTCAGTTTTGGCCACATGGCCTGCGAAGAAGCAGTAGCAGCTTGAAAGTATGAAGTAGCAACAGGGATGTCCATAAGAGAGTTGGGGCATACAGGAGAGGTAGGGTACGTGGCATTAGGAGGGAAAATAAGGTCAGTCTGTGTCTCCACGGTGTACATCACAGGACGGGACACAACCACCAATGCATAGGAGACATTAGGCTTGGGAGTCGCAAGCAGCTCCTTCACCTTCTTCCTAGCATCATAATAGGAAATGCCCTTAGTTGCCTTCACTGTGCAAACCTCTTTCTCCTCCTTCTATTTGGAACAAACCCTCAAGGAAGTGGAGTGAGTGTACTTGCAGTGAAAGCAACACTCAGTCTCGGATGTACAGTGGTCAGCAAAGTGACCTACAGTCATGCACTTGACACACACCAAGTTGGAAGCTTGACAAGTTTTTTCACGATGTCCATTAACCCGCCCCGTCCCGACCACTTTTTGACCACTGGTACCCCCCAATCCCAACCATTTTTCGACCCTTTTTTTTTTTTTTGCTAAAACTTTTGCTTTTGGTGAGAAACATCGAAAATTCAGAGAAATCGCTCACCTGAGGTTTAAAATACTCATTACAGGTAGGAGAGCCTCCTTACCTTACTGGGTTTTCTATCAGGCTGGCACCAAAGAAAACGAGTTCTATGGGAGAATAACTATTTCACACCACTCATAAACGGTATTTATTTATTTACTGTTATGAATTTATATGTAGTACAAGAGTATATTGGTTTTCAAGCAGTAATATAGGCATTATAAGCATTGTTTCACTCACTAATACCTGACCTTTTTTTGCCACATTACCTGATCATCATTTCTAACTGTTTCTTCCTCTAATGCTATGTAAAGTTTGTCCTCCACATTGTCATTGATTGGGGAATCACTCTGGCCCTGAATTTCGTACCATGGCATGACATGGCTATACTGGCCAGGTCACTGATAACAGGTGAATTGCTGAGACAATGGCATGCAGGGGGGGGAGGAGGTCATGCTGGGTAAGGCATTGTCTCTGCCTGGCATCTTGTTGAGGAAGGTGTCACGTGTATACGTACCAAAAATGACTCGCGAAAATTGAAAATTGTGGAAATTATGAACCTTGCAATTGCAGGACTTTGAAGTACGTCCCCGGGATTAGCTGTGACAAAACGTGAGGACGTGGAAGTACGTCCCCAGGACGCCGCGGGTTAATTTGGCATTTTGAGCAACGAAGGAGGTTTGGGATACATGTTCTAACGTTAAAAATTTCATATCCAACTTTCACATTATTTGGAAGAGATACTTTTCCGAAACTTAAGATAACGGTTGTGGTCTTCATCCTCCTGCCCTCAGAAAATCTAGTTGTAAATCTTGTGTCTCTTACATCTTGCTAAATTAGTTCCTGCACGATGTCGTCCATAACCACGAGATCCCTACAGGTGATAACACCCCAGCAAGAATTCGTGGAGAGCGAGATCTTGGTCTCTACATTATAACAATGGAACTTGCTCATTGTAAGCAAAGCCTTTACCTTAGCCGAATTGACAGTCTTTATCAGAAGGTCTTCACTTGCAAGTCTCGATAGCATGATCGTAGGTACTTGTAAGGAGATAGAGAGGTCGATTGTAGATCATCGAACCACTGCCAGAATAAAGTGAGACGTAGTATGGCTCGAACTTGTCACTGCTTATTAAATGATGGGTCGTTGGTTAGAGTGAAAAGGTAGGCCTCTCTCTCTTTTTCACCTCTTCCCTTTGTGTATCAGCGAGGTGAGTTAGAGCACCCTTGGGTTATGAAGTTTATTATATAGAGGCGGTGGTTGAATCGGTAGGGAGGCGGCCTGCAGTCCTAATGGACCCAGGATCGAATCCCGGCTGGGGCAGGGAACAGTTTAAGGATTTGAATTTCCTAAAAAGCAGACTTTACTGATCAACCAGATGACCCTCTGACATGTCGTAAAAATACACCCCCGCTCATACCAATACACCAATCCTGTATGAGACAGCCTAGCTTATATTCAACATTGATGGTGGGTGTTAGCGCCGAAGTGGTGACATGTGGAGGTGTAGGAGGACTACTGGGCCTTGGGATAAGTTACTGCCCCCGAGAAACAGGCCCTGAAACCTTTGCCCAAACTCGGACACGTAGAAAAAAAAAAGTTATATCGAATAGTGATTTACAGCATAACAGCCTGACGGCAAAGCCTCCTAGCAGACCCTTGTGTTATCGGATCTTCTCTCCAACTCCTTCTGACCTGAAGGGAATCTCTCCGACATTATATACAACTTAGAGAGGATATGTGTGTGTGTGTGTGTGTGTGGTATAGTGTCTGGTAGATTTCCATTCACGTGGACTGACCGAGTAGAGCTGGTTACTCCAAGTGCTTGAATATGTCATGAAATTCTTGGTCGTCTGGACTAAGAGACTGAGATACATCGTATGTTAAGCATTCTTGATGGTATGGGACAACAACATTGTGGATATACATTATGTGAATTAACATTCCTAGTTAGAAGCTGTGTATGTCTCCAGCAGACACTACATACTGCAGATTCTGTTATGAGATACATGCTAGAGCCTATATAATGCCTACATATCCTAGCATGGGTAGGGAGGAATAGTAGTACTAGCTAACCTAACTTCCATGAAGCTAAAGCAAAAACAAAACTAATGACGATGGGGCAGCCCTAAATCTGGAGGAGAGTTCAGCACACATCCGCTCTCTCCACGACCAGGCATAAAAGTCCTCCCTATTCTAAGTTTATTGTCAACATCTATTAAGTTCCTCTCTTTCTCTACCTCACCTGCACACCCATCAATCACCTTCTTGATGATGAAGGATTTGAAGCTGGACAGGGGAGTAGAACCAACCACATGAATTAACACGAACGAGGCGTTGTTGATGATGATATCTAGCGGGTTGCTTGTCTGGGGCCGTTCAGTCTGGGGGCAGTCTTTCCGTAAAGCAGTCAGGGTTCTGTCAGGACCGCCTCGCCCCCTAAAAGGGGAGGTAGTAGGGGAGTCTGCCATAGGAACCACTTACCCTGTTAGGGGGAAGTGGGAAGGAGGAGAGGAAATAAGCAAGGGACAAACAACTCGGGGCAGAACATCAAAAGCTATGGTTGCCCGCTCCAGCACTCCAGGGAGGCCCAACCGTGTTCATTCACACCCCACAGCAATCAGTGAGTGGGACCCTCAATGGGTGGGTAAACAAAGGAAATCTTAGTAAATAGATACAGACACCTACTATATCTCTAGCAAGGGTAAGGAGTAATATTAGTACTAGCTAACCTAGCTTTCATGGAACTAAAGCGAAAATAAAACTAATCCCGGTGGGGCAGCCCTACAATCTGGAGGGTAGTTCTGCACACGTCCTCTCTCTCCACAACCATGCATAAAAGTCCTCCCTATTCTAAATTTTTTTTCAACATCTATTAAGTTACTCATTAATGTGCATATCTCTCTTGCATACTGTTTTTACATCATAGCCTCACAGCCTACGGCTTACACTACCTAGCCATAGTCGCCAACAAATGTACTTGTACTACTCAAGCTACTGTAACAGAAAATGCTGATGTGTACCAATGAGGGACATGTGTAACATAAAACAAAAAATATCTAAAAATAGTGAAGATAAGAGAGAGAGAAAAAGAAAGAGAGAGAGAGGGAGAGAGAGAGAGAGAGAGAGAGAGAGAGAGAGAGTTGTGGAGGTGGCTGTTTTGGCCATCATTAATCGACCCCACAATAAGCAACTGATAAGGCGGGGTGATGTCGTCATCTTAGGCTCCTGTTAATGCTGCTATGCTGTGCTTCTATACTGCTGTGAAGCTACTTCTGTCTCCTCTTGTTATGGAATGTATCTTATATATTCCTTTACATATTAGAACATGTACTATAGCTGATATTTGCTAAAGGCCGTGGGGCTACACCCACGAATTTATAACCTATCTCTAGCTGTCTGTCTACTGACAGATGCCTTACTCACGTAAGGGGTGGCCACAAACAAACGACCTGCATGTCGCCTTGTCCCCCATCATTTCACTCCCCTTCTCCCAGCCCACCTCCCCTCTCTACTCCATCCTGTCATCTCATCCTTGGCCTCCCACTCCCTTTCCCCCCTCCCACCTCAATCACATATACTCATCTTTTTAGCTTCTCGCTCTCCATCCTTTCCACATAGCCAAACCACTTCAGTGTACTTTTCCTCACATCTACACAACAAGAAAACTACCGCCCAATCAGTTTAACATCGGTGGTTTGCAAATTGCTTGAAACTACAGTATTATCAGAGACAAGTTTGTGAAACACCTGGAAAACAATCTCATCACCGATTCACAACATGGTTTTCGGAATAATCGCTCTTGCCTCACGAATCTGTTGGACTTTTTCGATGATATATTGAACATGTACGATGAGACTAAAATCTGTTGATGTTGTCTGCCTTGACTTTCAAAAGGCTTTTAACAAAGGTTCACACAAAAGACTCCTTCAGAAGCTAAAGGCACATGGTTTCAGTGGCTGTATGCTTAGGTGGATCTAAGACTGGCTCAACGGATGAAAACAAAGGGTTGAAAAAAGTGGAAAAATCAGACTGGATAAACATTACAAGTGATGTGTCGCACGGTTCAGTGTTAGGTCCTATATTTTAATATACATAATTGAAATTGGTGAAGGATTATGTAAGATTTCGAAATTTGCTGACCATACTAAAATAGGAAACAGAGCAGATGTCGCATTGCAGAGGCAGGCAATTCAGAGAGATCTTGATCAACTGTTTGACGGGGCCCAAACATGGCAAATGGATGTCAGTATTAATAAATGTAAAGTGCTAAACATTGGCAGTAAAAACGGAAGAGCAAGCTATAACATTAATAATGTCCAACATGGTAAGGTAAACTATGAAAAAGATTTAGAAGTCATAATAACATATGATTTGAAAAAAAGTAAAAAATGCACAGAAGCTGTAAAAAATCAATAAATATATTTACTGGAATCGTATGTAGAGCATTTAAATATAAATCCGATAATATTGTCCTAACTTTCAATAATTCCTTAGTACACCTACACCTGGAGTACTGCATTCAGTTTTAGTCGCCATATTATAAAAACGATAGGGAGAAACTTGAAATAGTAAAGCGAGGAGTTACAAAGATGATACATAGATTGAGAAATACACCATATGAGGAACGTTTAGAAGCCCTGAATCTTTTTACCCTAAATAAATGGAGGTTACAAGGAGATTTAATTCAAGTTTTCAAAATATTCAAAGGACACATTAACCTGAGGCATCTCGTTGACATATGGGTATGTAACAATGTTTTGTCACAGCTAGACCCGTCGACTACATCGTGTAATTGCAAGGTTCATAATTTGCACAATTTTCAATTTTCTTGTATGACTTTTGGTATGTATACACGGGACACCTTCCTCTACAAGATGGCAGGCAGGGACAATCCCTTACCCTGCATGACCTCCCCCCCCCTGCACGCCATTGTCTCAGCAATTCACCTGTTAACAGTGACCTGGCCAATAAAGAAACTTAGGGCCAGAATGATTCCCCAATCGATGACAATGTGAAGGACAAAGTTTACATAGCAATAGAGGAAGAAACAGTCAGAAATGATGATCAGGTAATGTCGCCAAAAAAGGTTGGGTATGTTGATGTGTTAGTGAGTGAAACAACGCTTATATTGCCTATAATACTGTTTGAAAACCAATATACTCTCATACAACATATAAATTCGTACCAAATAAATAAATAAATAAATACCGTTTATGAGTGGTGTGGAATAGTTACCCTCCAATAGAACTCGTTTTCTTTGGAGCCACCCTGATAGAAAACCCAGTAAGGTAAGGAGTACTGCTACCTCTAATGAGTATTTTAAACCTCAGGTGAGCGATTTCTCTATGAGTTTTCGATGTTTCTCACCAAAAGCAGAGGTTTGAGCCCAAATCTTTTTTTTTCCAAATTTTGTCGGAATTGGGGGGAGTTAGTGGTGGAAAATCAGTCGGGATGGGGCGGGTTAATGTGGCCATCAATTAATATTTCAGAGTTGATCACTCTAGCTACACTAGAGGTAATGATCATGAAACTGTTGGTAAAAGATTTCAGTCACATGAAGCTAAGCCTTTTTCCTAATAAAGTTGCAAATATATTGAACAAATTGTCCACAAATGCAGTAAACTGTGATACAGTACTCCATCCATCCATCCATCATCCAATCTTACGTTGCCCCATGAGGAGCCTAGAAGCCCAGGGCTAGGCAGTTGGTCCTGACATTTAAGATGAGAGTGACCAGCCTCACTCATCCCTGAGTGGCATTACATGAGCAATAAACCCCAATCATCCCTTGGATATAAACCTTCACCAGTTCAATCCAACTGGAGCACAATAATTACTTTTAGTGATACAGTACTAAACCTTTAAAAATCGCTAGAATAAGCATCTTTTACCTCACCCCAAGCTAGTATTTACTGTACACTCCTGAATAACGCAGTTCTTTGGAGTAATGGGTACAGAATTATGGGAAAGCTTTTCCAATCCCATGAAGCAACAGAGTCGTAAATATCTGGAACATACTTTAACCAACTACGCGAAAGTTCATTCCCCTCCTGTCTACCAACACCACGTAAACTTCACATACCAGTGCATAGTGCAGCATCGTGTCATTACATATTCATCAATTTGTTAAATGCAATTACAGTAAAGTAGTATAAGCACAGCTTAGGATCTGCACAGATAGCCCTGAGTTAACTGTAACTACTCTTTCGACCAGTGATGGGCTGTGGATCACTGAGGGTCCCTGTTATGTAAGTCACCACCATGGGGATTTTTTTTTATGTACCAGGGGTCATTGCTTCATAAGGTAACTTGTGTACTTGTCCCGCATAGGAAAGTTCCTTGACACTGTGAAGTAAATGGAGCTGGGGCCTAATTGACTGCTGCCTACCTTACAAGTGACAGGCAATGCTGCTGCACCGCCCTTGAACATCCACACTGTGCAACTTCCACACTGTATCTACAGACGCCCAAATAACTCAGTGCACCTGTACATAATGTCATGCCTTAGTTATTTATTTATTTGATTTCTCATTTTTAGTTCATTAGTTTCTCTTTCAGGTCACTCAAACTTGAAGCTTGTAAATAGTGTATTATAGAATGTAACATTTCTCTTTCAGTTTTTGCTATAACATTTCCATGTCAGTTATTCCATGCAACATGGTGGTCCGTCCTACTTTTTCCTGCCAGATATAATTGGAGGGTTTGGCGGCAGGGGGCGCCTTCTTGCTTTACTATCCTTATCCTTCAGCATGTAGAATTACATTTTGTAGTCATAGATTTATCTGTAACAAACAGCCTCGAAAGGACCATAAAGTCTGTTGCTGTTTGCTTTCATTTGTATTCCTTTGTATTTCTTTGTGTTTCTCAAGTGTCAGTTTGTCTCTCCATGTAACTCCACGTGCTCACTCACTTCCACTACTCTCACTCATGACTTGGGTCCCTCCAACAAGGTCCATACTTCACTTCCACACATTAGAGTTGATATAACAGTATCATGCATCAACTTTTTACTTCCATGCTTACTTCCCTATTTCTTATCACTGCATTCAAAGAACCAGCAATCTTTCTTCCTTGCTGTCCTCCAAACTTCCATCGTTACTCATCACACTACCCTAGTAATTAAATGTATTCACATTCTCCATTTCCTCACCAACCAGCCTCACTGTACATTCATTGACTTCATTTCTCTTGAAGACCATAACTTTACTCTTCCCTCCATTCACCTTTAGATATCCAGTCTTACACACTCTCCCAAATTCATTCACCAAGCATTACAGTTCCCCTTTGTCTTCACTTAACAATACAGTGTCATCTGCAAACAACACTACAGGAAGTTTACATACACTGCCCTCTCTCATTACAGCCGTTATAAAAATCCATTGCCCTACCTTCTATCTCCTTTATAACCTCATCCATGTACAGACTGAACAACCATGCTGACATGACATCCCTGTGTCAATTCAACATTCAGGTAAAAAATTCTCTCAGTTCACTATCCACACGCAGTGCAGCCTTAGCACCCTCATTCATACACTTCACGGCATTCGACAACGTCCCATTAACTCCATATGCCTTGTCTATTCACTCTCTCATATGTTTTCTCCTAATCCATGAAGGCTGCATACAACTATCTTACCTTCTCTAGAAATTTTTCTTCTAAAGACATAAGAATGAATACCTGATCCACTCAACCTCTTCCCTTCCTGAACCTTCTCTGTGCTTCTCCAACTAACTTCTCTGTCATATCTCTACCTCATTCAGTAAGTATCCAACCAACCACATGCTTATCCTGTTATACTCAGAATACTAATGCCCCTGGGATTACCACACACTTCTTTTTCCCCTTTTCCTTTGAAAACGAAATAATTGTACTTGACCCCCTGGGGTAGGGGGGTTTCAAGAATACTCCCCCAGTATCCCTGATTGTCGGATGAGGCGATTAAAAGGGTTGGTGGTGGGTTAGTGCCTCACTCCGTAAAAAGAACTAACTAAACAAGCGAATATAGCGCCTCAGACCAGGACGGACCATACTTTGATGACTAAGGAACGGACAAAGGATATTCTATGGGTGAGGACACGGAATGTGAGGGGAATGAATGATGAAGTAAAAGAGAGAGAGATTGTTCAGGTGCTTCAGGATGCAAGAGTGAATGTATGTGGACTGACTGAAACTAAATGCGATGGTGTTTGAGAGGAATGAAATCACAGAATGCACAGTGAGGTTGGATGGTGAGGATATGAAGAATGTGAGTGCATTCAAGTACTTGGGTTGTGTGATGAGTAAGGATGGAACATTGGGGATGAAGTGCTTGAAAGAGTACAGCAGGGAAGGAAAGTTCTTGAGTCACTGAAAGCAGTGATGAGAGATAGGGAGGTGAGTATGAAAGTTAAGAAGGCACTGCATGATAGTATTGTGATCCCAACCCTGACGTATGGAAGCGGGGCATGGATCTTGCTAGAGGGGAACGAGTCAAGAGTGAGAGCAGTGGAAATGAGTTACTTGACAGGAGCATGTGGAGTTACATGGAGGGACAGGTTGACGAATGAAGAAGTGAATGAAAGTTGTGGGGTGGATGTGGATGTGGTTGAGAAAATTAGGAGAACTACACTTAGGTGGTTTGGATATGTGGAGAGAATGGAAAATGAAAGACTGACTAAGAGGGTGTATGTATGAAGTGGAGGGAAGGAGAGAGAGGGGAAGACTGAGGATGAGGTGGAGGGATGGAGTTGACAGGTATATGAGGGAGAGGGGAGTGAGTTGAGAGGAGGGCGGTCAAATGGGGGGTGACATAGCGACTTGGAAGCGTTTTGTCTGCGGCCACCCTTTGCGGGATTAGGGCGTCGGGCTATAGATAGATAGATAGACTTCCAATCCTCCAGGACTCTATCTTCCTCCCTGGCTAATTTGCACAGTTTTCTTACCCATTCTCTCCCTCATGCTTAGGCATTGCACAAAACACTCCATCAATTCCTGGGGCTTTCCCAATTTTGATTTTCTTAATTACTTCTGCTACTTCCATCCTAATAATCTCTTCCTCCATTGTCGTCTCCCTCCTCCATCTAGCCGTTCCCTAGCCATTTATACTCACATAACTTTCATACTGTATGTTTAACAGTTACTTAAAGTATTCTCTCTATCTGCTCACTTTTTCTCCCTTCTCCAATAGCAATCTACCATTTTTATCTTTCACTTCCCTTCTAACTTTTTATTTCCATGTCCATTTTTTTTTAAATTATTCCAGAATATTTTCCTATATTCCCCCCGCCTCCATGTTACACTCAAACTCCTTTCGAATTCCTCTTCTACTCACATCTTACTCCCTCTTACTAATCTTTTCACCTCTCTCTTCCTGTCTACAAATGACCCTTTCTTCCGTCTCAGCTTCCTCCATGCCTCTGAATCCCATTCACTCACTATATTTTTTTTTTTTTTTAATGCGAGGAAGAAGGAACCAAAGGCCATGAGCCCGCAGTAACAGTTCCCTCCAAGAGAAAAACAAAATACAATAGAGAGCCAAATTCAAGATCCGATCATTTTGAGATGCCTGGACACACTGCGTTTGAAAGACTGGAGATCATAGGCAGGAGGAAATACAGACAGAGGGAGACAGTTCCAGAGCTGACCTGTTGCATGAATGAAAGACTGGGAGTAACGGTTAACTCTTGCATTAGAGAGTTGGACAGAAAAGGGATGAGAGTTTGCTGCCAGACGGGTGCTACGCGCCCGTCGTAGAGGTGGAGGAATGCAAGCAGACAGTTCAGAGGAGCAGTGACCATTAAAGTAGCGATAGAAAAGAGATAAAGATGCAACAGTGCGGCGAAGAGACAGAGGTTGAAGGGAGTCAGTAAGAGGAGGAGAGTTAATGAGACGAAAAGCCTTTGACTCCACCCTATTGAGAAGAGCTGTATGTGGGGAGCCTCCCCACACATGAGAGTTGTACTCCACACAGGGGCGGATAAAACCCCTGTATAGAGTCAACAATTGTGCAGGGGTAAAGAAAGAGCGGAGTCGGCTTAGCACACCCAATCTCTTGGAAGCAGATTTTACAAGAGATGTAATATGATCTTTCCAAGATAAGTCCCGAGTAAATGAAACCCCAAGCATGTTCAAGGATGATGCAGGATTAATCTGAATATTATTAAACATTAGTGGGTATACCTGTGGAAGATTTTGTCGGGTTGATAGGTGTAAGAACTGAGTCTTAGAAGCATTAAAGACAACCATATTATTTTTACCCCAGTCAGAGATATGAGCCAAGTCAGACATTAGGTGTGCCATAGCCTCATCCCTTGTTTCTTGAAGTAACTGTTGAGATGGGCGTTGCGGGAACCGAATGGAAAGGTGAAGGGTGGAGTCATCAGCGTATGAGTGGATAGGGTTAGATGTACAGCTTAGAAGATCATTGATGAATAAAAGGAAGAGAGTTGGTGATAGGACAGAGCCCTGAGGAACACCACTGTTGATAGATCTAGGAGAAGAACGATGGCCGTCTACGACAGCAGCTATAGAACGACCAGAAAGGAAGCTAGCGATGAAGGTACAGATAGAAGGATAGAAACCGTAGGAGGGCAGTTTGGAAATTAAAGATTTATGCCAGACTCGATCAAAAGCCTTTGAGATGTCAAGTGCAATGGCAAAGCTTTCGCCAAAGTCCCGAAAGGAGGATGACCAGGAGTCTGAAAGGTAGATGAGAAGATCGCCAGTGGAGCGTCCCTGACGGAACCCATACTGACGATCGGAAAGAAGGTTGTGATAGGAAAGATGCCTTAAAATTTTTTTATTAAGAATTGACTCGAAAACTTTTGAAATACAGGACGTTAAAGCAATTGGACGATAGTTGGAGGGTTGGGAGTGGTCACCCTTCTTTGGGACTGGCTGAATGAGAGCAAACTTCCAGCAAGAAGGAAAGGTACAAGTTGACAGACAAAGGCGAAATAGTTTGCCTAGGCAGGGTGTAAGCACAGAAGCACAGTTTTTGAGAACAACAGGAGGGACCCCATCAGGCCCATATGCCTTGTTAGTACTGAGGCCAGTAATGGCAGAAAATACATCAACTGAAGAAATTTTAATGTCAGCCATGAGGAAGTCAGAGGGGGAAGTGATGGAGGAACAGCACCGGAATCGTCTAAGGTGGAATTGGAGGAGAAAGTTCTGTGCGAAGAGATCTGCTCTATCAGTAGAAGAAATAGCTACAGAACCATCAGAGTAGAAAAGAGGAGGGAAGGATGATGAGGTAAAGTTGTTAGAAAGATTTTTGGCAAGGTGCCAGAAGGAGCGGGAAGAATTCGAGTTGGAGAGTTGAGAGCATTTAGTATGGATGAAATTATTTTTAGTAGAGCGAAGAACAGACTTAGCACGATTCCAGGCAGAAACGTAAAGATTATGTGATTCAGGGGTGGGTTGGCTCCGGTACCTTTTGTAGGCCTTCTCCTTGTTGCGGACAGCATTAGAACAAGCGTGATTAAACCAAGGCTTTCTTGCGTTAGTCAAAGGATATGAGAAAGGAATGTATGCTTCCATGCCCGAGAGAATAACCTCCTTAATGCGCAAGGCACACTCAGATGGCTCACGGCCATGGAAGCAATAATCATTCCAGGGAAAATCAAAGAAGTACTGCCTGAGGGCCTCCCAGTCCGCAGCTCCAAAATGCCAGAGAAGACGTTTCCCTGGAGGGTCCACAGGCCGTACTGGAGCGATAGGACAGGTTAAGGTAATAAGGTTGTGATCGGAGGAGCCCAACGGAGAGAAAAGATTAACAGAGTAAGCAGAAGGATTAGTTGTGAGGAAGAGGTCAAGTATGTTGGAGCTCTCTCCAAGGCGGTCAGGGATACGGGTAGGGTGCTGTACAAGCTGCTCTAGGTCATTAAGGATAGAAAAGATGTAGGCTTGTTCACCAGGTGGATCCGTGAAAGGAGAGGAGAGCCAAAGGTGGTGGTGAACATTGAAATCTCCAAGAATGGAGATTTCAGAGAAAGGAGAAATGGACAGAATGTGTTCCATCGTAGAAGTAAGATAGTCGAAGAATTTTTGATAGTCAGTAGAATTAGGGGATAAGTAAACAGCACAGATATATTTAGTCAGAGAATGACAGGAAAGCCGAAGCCAGAGAGTGGAGAATTCAGTAGAATCAAGTTCAGGAACACGAGAGCAAGATAAGTCGTTGCGTATGTATACACAACAGCCACCTTTGGCTTTGAAATGAGTATAGAGAAAGTAGGAGGATACAGAAAAGGGTTTGCTGTCAGTTGCCTCAGACAGCTGAGTCTCCGTTAGAAAAAGAAGGTGAGGTTTAGAGGAGGAGAGGTGGTGCTCAACAGAGCGAAAGTTAGATGAAAGGCCGCGAATGTTGCAGAAATGAAGAAGAAGAGAGTCAGACAGTGGTTCCAGGCACCTCGAGTCGTCACCGGGAGAGGGGCAGATGGCGGGGGCATTTATGGTCCCCCCCCTGGGGACTCCGAGGCTAGGTGAATTGACGCCATTTTGGTAAATTTTGAATAGGAAGTGTAGTGTGTACTGTGCATGTAGTTTGGTGAAGATAGATAGAGAAATTTGTACTGGAGAGCATGCTGGCCTACTCTCTGTGTAACTGAGACACTGAAAAAGTTCAGCAAAGGGGGATGGTCAGGAACTAGTCCTGAGGGCTGATGAAACGGGAGCTCCAGCACTCCCTGTCATCAGCTTTCCATCCACCTCGGGAGTACTGCCCTGCTCGACTGGTGCTACAGTCTACTTCTTTTGCTCCAAAGCTTGTCTCACCTCCTCATTCCAGCATGCTGTTCTTTGCACCCCCTTTCGTCTTCTCTTCTCCACGCACACCACCTCACAGGCTGCACAGATATCTCTTGTGAATATCATGCACACACTTCCACCTCCCCCATCTGCTCCAAATGTATATTTACCCAGTCGTTCCTCCACTTCTCTTGTAGTCTGGCTTTTTCCCCATCTTCTTGCAACCATTCTAACCTTCTTGTACAGACTACTTCCTCTTGTCTTCCCCTCCTTCTATTCTTCTATTGCACCTGAACCTTGACAATTACCATCACCAAGTGGTGATCAGAAAGTCCGTCCAACGTCTATACACTCTTGTATCCATTATCCATTACATACTTTCTTATTTAGTAATCCACACACACATAATCAGTCATTGCCTTCCGTTCATTCAGTTCACCACCCACCTTTCTACCAATTGCCACGCTTACTTGTGGATCATTTTGTGCGTAAATAACTACATTTGCTGAAGAAAGTGTGTGGAAAGACCCACCACCTTCTTCTGTTGTATAAGTACTCTGTATGCCTTGACAACAATGAATATTTCAATTAAATTTAATTCTGTTCTGTACGCACGAGTCCAAGGTCTTTAATATACTGAAAAATAGCAGGAAAGAAAACTCGCCCATAAGAGGGCTGACTATCCTATTACCTGCCTAACCTGATCTTTGGCGTTTTGCAGAGAAAGACAATACTACGGCTCTGCATACTTTCCATACTATTTTTTTGTTACTAGCATTATATTCTTGTGTTAAACTTTTGTTACAACCCAGCATTGAGGAAAGAGAAAGAAACTTCAAGCAAAGTCAAAGCAGAAACATTGTAGCTTGCCGGTGGGATCACAGTACTTCATATTAATTTTGCCTGCTTATGTTGGTCTTGCTCTCTGTTATTCATTTTGTTTTTTTACTGCCCTTAAGTTGTCTGTTTGTTTTCATATCACAAAAATTCTCAACCCCTTTAAAGACTTTTTTTTTGGCCAGGTGCAGTTAAAGAATAGTTTGATAAATAACCAATGAGACTCATTCTTACCTCACGACTATAGCCCTCCTTTGAGTTCACGGAACCTCAACTAAATATTCAACTTGAAGGAGTGGCACAGTTCCCTCAGATGAAAACACTAAATATAGCAGACTCAGCATTGTGTCAACGGCCACCTTTTCATCCAGTACATGTTACCATCTCAGTTTTCACTATTATACTCATTCCTACTTTGCCTTCAGTGACAATGTTTCCCAGGGTGTTGAGGTTTATGCTGAGTGTTAACAAAGACTCTCAACAAAAAGGTTCACATTTTGAGGAACACACCCGTCCCGCTGACGACCCAGTGAGATGCCTGGAACCACTGTCTGACTCACTTCTTTTCTGCAATATTCGCTGCCTTTCTAACTTTCTCTCTGTTGAGCATCGCCTCTCTTCCATTAGACCTCACCTTCTCTTCCTAACTGAGACTCAGCTGTCTGAGGCGAATGATAGCAAACCCTTCTCTGTATCTTCCTACTTTCTTTATACTCATGTCAAAGCCAAGTGTGGCAGTTGTGTATATATAGGCAACGATATATCTTGCATTCGTGTTCCTGAACTTGAATCTTCCGATTTCTCTACTCTCTGGTTTCGGCTTTCCTGTCATTCTCTGACTAAATGTATCTGTGCTGTTTACAATCCCATAATTCTATTGACTTTGAAAAATTATTCGATTATCTTACATCTAAGAAGGAACACATTCTATCCATTTCTCCTTTCTCTGAAATCGCCATTTTATGAGATTCAATGTTCACCACCAAATTTGGCTCTCCTCTCCTTTCACTGATTCACCTGGTGGACAAACCTACATCTTTTCTATCCTTGACTTAGAGTAACTTGTCAAGCACCCAACCCGAATCCCTGACCACCTTGGAGAGAGTTCCAACATACTTGACCTCTTCCTTACAACTAATCTTTCCTCTCTGTTGGGCTTCTCTGATCACGGCCTTATCACCTTAACCTGTCCTATCGCTCCAGTACGGCCTATGGATCCTCCAAAGAAACGTTGGTTGTGGCACTTTGGATCTGTTGAAAAAGTATGAATTTTATGAGGACACATATGGGACACGCAGGGGGGGGGGGGAATCAGGGTTTGGAAAAAATTACTTCTTTTATTTATTTATATATATATATATTTTTTTACGGACTGGTATTAACCATTTCTGTGTGGTGACTTTTTTTTTTTCGTATCATCAAACCATCTGATTCAGCTTTGGTGATTTTTTTTTTTTTTTCGAAACAGAAGTGGAATACACCATTCATAAATCTCTACACTACAACAGAGGTCCCTGAACCTGATTCAAAGGTCAGAAAATATCATGATTAAGATGAAGAATATGTTATCGGTGTGAGAGGATAATAACGAATGTAAACACTATAATAATAATAATCTTACAGAAACAGCTGAAAATTTCTCAGTTTTGGTCACATTTATGAAGTATGCACTAAAGAACCTGATTTCCTTAAGCCTATAAATGCAAACCTTCTTGCCAGTGTCGACACAATTTGCTGATCCTTGAGAATGACGCCTTCATGTGGTGGCACTGATATAACCAGGCAGCTAAATATCTGATTATGGAACCATCCTTCATCTACGTCTCTTCTTTCCTATCGCCCGAAAGAAGCATGGAGACTGCATGGAGGACAAATTAAGACTGCTGTCAACTGGGTTCACGTCTGAGATAAACCTGAGGAATCAGTATGAACAACATACTATGTACCCCTTGAAAAGTATCTGTGTGTATATATATATATATATATATATATATATATATATATATATATATATATATATATATATATATATATATATATATATATATATATATATATATATATATATATATATATATATCATCATCATCAGCCGTTTGAGTATCCACTGAAGGACCGGCCTATCCCGACCGAAGTCGGGACGATACAGCCAATGTATCACTACCAAGTGGCTTAGGCTGTCTGGTAGAGATTGTATGTAGGGTGAGAAGTGCTTGTAAGTGTAATTGTAGTGGCTTTGGATGTGTGTTTAGTCCGTGAACCAAGTGTAATCGGCCCGCGCAAGTAGACTGGGTGCAAGCCTACTTTACAGTAAGCGACACTGCTTCAACCACGGCTCCCCTTGTGTCCGCCAATGCAGTACGTGGCAGGGTGAACACTCCCAAAGTTTATTACCCTGGCGGGGCGCGAACCCTGGTTCGCCCATGTACGAAACGCGCACTCTGTGTGTATGTATGAATTATCATCATCATCATCATCATCAGCTAATACAAGTCCACTTCTGAACCAAAGCCTCGCTCAACTTTTTCCACAAATTCCATGACTAAGGCAATATTTGCCACGTTTTCCCTGAAAATTTCTCTTGTCTGGCCTTTTTCTTCTATGCCTCCAATCTCTTGGTGTCCAGTCAGTCTTCCTCTTGCTCCAACTGTTATCGCCTATTCTTGCTATATGGCCTGCCCACCTCCATTTCTGTTCTTTTATAATTTCTATAATATCTTTGACTTTAATCTGCTCTCTCACCCAACTTGATTTTTTCCTGTCTCTTAAAGATATTTCCAACAGTGAGAACGGATTCATTTATTTTTCCATCGATTTTGTCAGTTTCCAGGTCTCACAACCATACGTCATAGCTGGAATTATACATTCGTTATATACTTTTGTTTCATACAAACTATCAAGCTACATCTCATAATGTCACTATGTTTACCGAAAGCTTTTCATCCAATTGTAATGCGTCTTTTTATTTCGCTATCATGATCTTTCGTTAATTTTAGTATTTGCCCAAGATTGTTGTACTCATCAACTTCTTCAACAATTCCTTCATTTATTCTGATGACGCTCTTTGGTTTTTGTGGATTAAACATTAGTTTTACCCTGGTTCTTCTTTAGCCCTACTTTGAGACTTTCTCTGTTCAGGTCATTGAACATTCCTTGCAATGTCTTTGCTGTTTCTGAGATCAGGACAATGTCATCTGCAAATCTTAAATGATTTAACTTTTCTCCATCTATGTTCACTCTTTTGTTTTCCCAGTCTAGCTTTCTGAAAATACTTTCTAGGCATGCTGTAAATAATTTGGGTAAAATTGTATCTCCCTGACGCACGCCCTTCTCAATCTTAATTTTCTCTGAGTCCTTATGTAATTTAACTGTAGCAGTTCCCTCTTTATATATGTTTTCTAGCAGTTTTACAAATGTTCTCATTCACTCCTTGTTCTCGCAATGAATTTATAATTGCTATGTGCTCCACTGAGTCAAAAACCTTCTCGTAATCAACAAAACCTAAGAACAGTGGTTTATTATATTCTGTAGTTTTCTCAATTAGCTATTTCATTGTGTATCCTCAATTATCTGATGGTTTCCTTGATCAGATCCATGTTTCTCTTTCTTTATTCTTCTCTTTGTCCCATGTTGATAAGTTTATTTAATTCCGCTCGTTCTGTTTCATCTTTCTTTGTTTTTACTTTCATTTCCTTTCGTTTTTACATAAGCGGGTGTTTTTTCTAAATACTTCATGGCTTTGGTTGTATTAGGTTCTCCTACTACCTCCGCTGATTCTCTTAGCACTTTTGTTAGTCTGTCATTCAGCTCATCAGTGTCACATTCAACATTACTTAGAGCCTGAAATCTGTACTTTATTTCCAACTGAATGGCTGCTTTGTTTTCGTTTACTTTTATTTGGCATCTCTTTCTGTCTTTAATCATCTTCTTTCTCTTCTGAAATTGAATCTGGCTGTGCAACTCACCATTGTCTGATCACTTCCTATATTTAATTTGTTGATAACTGTGACATTTGTGATCGTGTTATTCTTATCTGCTATAATGAAATCAGTTTCATTCTTAGTTTCTCCATTTGGACCTCTCCAGGTCCACTTTCTCCCTGTTCTTTTGTGAAAGAATGTGTTCATTATTTTCATGTTAACATTTCAGCAGAAAATATATATATATATATATATATATATATATATATATATATATATATATATATATATATATATATATATATATATATATATATATATATATCATCGTCATCATTCTCTCTCTCTCTCTCTCTCTCTCTCTCTCTCTCTCTCATCAACGTCCAGATCGACGGGAGGGACTGGAGAAGAAGCCCTTACCCCCTCGCCTGCTGTTGGCGGAGAGTTGGTCACACCGAGTTCGGGGGTGGAGGTGTTGACTCGGTGAGAGATGGACGGCGACCTTCCGTGGGAACAACCCTGGTCCACTCCTGGCGATGCGCTGTCTAGCACAGAAGAACACGGTGTATGTGCTTACTGTATTACTGAATTTTCGGCTGTATGGTATTTATTAAATGCAGAACGAGTAGGAGAACAATAGGCATAGTTTAAAAAATGTCATTTACCCTGCATAACACAGCTCAATGTTATGCTTCTCATTAAAAAAGTAGCTTTGTATTTTACTGTTATTTGAAAAGCTTTTGATAATGAAAATGGGTAATGTTTGTGAATAAAGTTTTTAAATATCATTAATCTTATATAGTTTAAAGATATAAGAAATGTTGCCAGATTCACTTAATATTCCATACTTACAGGATGTGTCAAGACTTTTAAGGGACTCTGAACAAACAGCGCAGTGTATCTTATCTTGTTCCGTTGACAAACATCCTGATGACAATACAATGCCATTTTGGAAGCGACAAGCCTTCCCTAAATTAAGCAGTCTTTGACGTTACCCGCTGTTCGTTGAATCGCCTGTATTGATAGTAACTTCATTTTCCTTTCGAGATGCAAATGGATTTGGATACTGTATAGCTATGCCAACTATTAAACTGTAAGTACTGGGGTGGACCAGTCAGTTTTCACCCTAGGTAAAAATGTGCCCTCTGAAGCAACGCTGAGTTTTATTTGGTTCACTAATTTGACGTAGCATATTCATCTTTTTCTCAGCAGCAGCAAGATAAGCTGAGGCATTATCAGGTATGAGTGCTTGATTGAGTGATTTATTTATTTATTTACTGTAATTAACTCAAGATAATAAACAAAGGGAACTTCATCTGGTGTGTCAACACGTTTTCATTTGGTTGGTGACCTAACGTTCTGAAAAATCTCTGACTGAGGATCGTATTCTACAGTACATTGCACTGATGTTTCCTAATACCTCTTCCTTTGCTATTTATTCTGCACTTAACACCTTATTAATTCTTATCCTCTTGTATGCAAGATGAAACCATGTCAACATTAAAATGATATAAATACACAAGCCTATGTTAAGGTGCAACATACCCAAATAAAGCACTAAGGATGAGGTGCCTGGAAGGAGGATGTTGCAAGGGCCGTATTCTCGTTGGGTAAGGAGGCTCCCCAGCACCTCTTCCTTAGTGATATATATTTGGGCATGGCTGGTTAATATCCTTCTGTACGTTATTTATGCAGAGTAGGACGATACTGCAAGAATTTATGCAACACACAGGACAGCAAGGTGCAACAAAACAAAATAAATCAGTTAAGAAAATGTTTTAGGGGACATCCTCAACCGACGAGAATACGGATCCAAGTCTTGCCCAGAATACTGAGGCATCACTACGAATGTCATTTCTTACTGCAGTGCTACTTCCTCCCTCTCTACTTATCTAGACACTATGAACGGCCGGAAGAACATTGGCAAAGAGCACGACACTCATATGTTGACATACTGTACACATAATACTGACTTATGATACAGATATAATTTTACATCAGGTCGCAAAGAATACCCGTTAAGAAGTATATATATCGCATATCCATAGACTACCTGTTATGAAACTATTTAGCTAATGTAATAATGGAAAAAGAAATGCAGTGCAGAATTTGCCATTAATCGCAGGTATAAAGTTATGGTTATGATATTTTTTCGTGGATTTGATTACGGTATTCCTCACTACTTCGTTTTTTTCCTGAAAATTGTTATCCACAAAAGCTTGGCTCTTTTCAACGAGCATTGCAAACAGGCTTACATTTTCCTCTCTCTTTGATAGGCTATTAGATTAAAAATAAAACACGTACAATACAGCTGTATCACCTTCGTACAACATTGTATTTATCTTTGTGTAAATCCACCTTTTTACTCTTCAGATTCATACAGATTATACTTTATGTAATGAAAAAATATATATGAAATTAAATAATGACTAAAACAGGAATATCATTCACATCAGTACTTGTTTCCTTTATACAAAATAAATTAGGAATTTAATATTGGTATTTATCTCCTTCCTGTGCTACTTAGTTTTCTTTTGCTGATCGTGAAAGTTACTGTCGAACTGTTATTCTTCCGACTGCACTGACTGCACACACATTTAATTCAAAGTACTCGTACCAGAAAACAGATTATGTGCTCGATAATGCAGAGGAGACTTCTGTTTCGGTGGGCCGATAAAGGTTGAGATGATGGCAGTGATGGTAGTTTGGTGGTGGTGACGTGCATCTTACGGGAATAAAAGTAGTTACTTATGTTAATATTTTGACTAATGACATGCGTTGTAGGTTATGGTGAAGGTGTCGGTGTTAACATGCAGCGTGTTTGTGAAGGCGGCACGCAGCTTGTACAGCACTTGTCACCTTTCTTGGATAATCATAAAGGTTAAAATGTTGATTTATAATAATGTTTTGTTTTGTAACATGCGCTGTGGGGCAGTGAAAGTGAATGTCAACGTAGTGTTTTGGCAGTAGGGACATGAGCAGAAGGAGAACCTTGCTGTCTGTAAAGGTAACGATTTGACACCATGACGTGCGCACTAGGGAGATCACAAAGGTCGATGTGTTTACTGTGTCTAGTGTTTTTCCCACTGACATGCGCAGTAGGGATGCGTTAAAGGTTGATCTGTTGATAGTAATGTGTTGAGAGCGGTGGTGTGGTTGTGGCTGCTTCACTCACCATGTCGCACTTCGCCAGACAACTCAGCCTCCTCCTCCTCCTGCTTATACCCGTCCCTGCAGTGGTTGGATTCGGCTTCCTAAGGCTGTTCGCTCTCCTTACAGGTCAGATACAACAGCCATTAATCTCATCAGTTAGGCAGGTTCCTAACACCTTAACTTGTGGATTGTTTTTCTATATATGGGACATTAACATTGTCTTGTATGGTAAATTGTGGGGCGTGTACTATGGGCAAGGGGTGCCAAGCTTCATGGTAAATGATTTAAGAAGTAACATTCCTTGCTGAGAACGAGCTGAAAGTCGCAAAACATTTATTTCTTATTAAACGTGTAATGAACTTAACCCTCTTTAGGAATTATTTCATAAAGGTAGCAAGTTGTTCGATGAAGATGGTATGAAAATAAGAATCTAAAGGATTTTGCTGAGTACTGGAACATGCGTGGTTGTCACCGTCAACGCATTAAACGTTTTTAGTTCAGTTTCGTCATGCTGGATGTCTTGGGAGTTTCAGTCGTCAGCACAAGTTCCCTGCAAGCCTGTTCGAGTGATTAGGGTCGTTTTGTCTGGCAACAGTATATGGGGTATACTTGCCACATAGTTTTTTTTTTTTTTTTTTAAAGCTTGAAAAATCTATTTGTAAGAATTAGTGCTAAAGACCAGCTATAATACAATGTTCTTTACATCTGATTAGCATAAAAATGTGGAAAAGGCGACAGAAGAACGTTATGAAAAGCTCCTACTCTCTCCCCGATACCCCTTCCGATGATCCTTCCTAACCTACTCTCACCTTCCCAGCGTCCCGCTCTCCTTCATCTATACTCCCCACTTCTCCCCCAACCTTTCAGTTATATTTTATGCACTGTACTATCCAACTTAATGAACAGCACTCTTCTGTATTTCTGTTTCTGTAAGTTTCTTGTTTCTCTAGATTAGTTTGTTTCTTGCGATGCCAGTCTTTTTCTCACACACTACTCCAAACACGATGCAGCAATTTGAAACATTATTGCTGCTGATCCTGCTTCATGAATCAGTGAACAGTATGAGGTAAATGGGAACACTTCCCTAGGGAGGGGAGAGAGAAGTAAGAGGAATGGGCACACATGTGTCTTTAATTCAGACCACTGAAATAATAGCCACCGACTGGCAGGTTCACTCAAACAAACATCAGTGAGGAATATATCACAAGAACTTTTTTTTTTTCTTTTTTAGTGTGAGTTATATGGCCATCACCCGTTATGCGGGTGTGGGGCATTAGGCCATATTTATTCTTCGGTGTTAGCAAACTAACTGAAGACAGCTTGTTCGTCCTAGATGTAGCGAATGTGACTGGGAAGATGGACCGAATCCTTGTACTGAGACCTGGAAAGAGGTAACTCTGTAGCTATAGCTTGTCTTGCAGTTTTGATACAAATGACGGCCTCCTGGGGCAACGACAGAGCCTTCTGGGCGACGACAGAGCCTTCAAATGGCGCGGGCGGGAGTTCCGCCCACGCCACTTGGACTGCCGTTCACATCTGTTTGTTTCTGTGTTGGTTTCTGTTTGTTTCCGGATTCTCACTGTTGGATTCTCTCACAAGAGCGAGACCTCCGTGTTCCTTAATCTAGCTGCTGTTGACAGTGACAAGGGGTGGAGGAAAAAAAGGACACTGGAATAAAAGGAATGGGAACGAGACGGGGAGGGTGAGAATGGGACTCAATAGAGAAGGAATGTTGATTATAAACGTTATATGTAACTGGCTTTCTTAACGTACTGTGAGCAACTGAGAATGAAGCAGGCTGGGTTTAGTAAAGAGACAAAAGAATTGCTGTGCACCAAACAGGTTAGTATCATGGATAAATAAATGAAGGTAGAGAGTGGGAAGAGGAGAAAGTGAAGAGGCATAACAGGGCGTGGGCGGTAGGAGGGAGAGGGAGGGGTGGGGGAGGGACACTGAGAGGAGTAAGGGGGAGAGTGGGGGACGGAGTTTAGAGACTGTAATAATAAGGAATACCAGAGTATTATTCTCATACGTCTTTAAAATTCTTCTGTCACCTCTTGCACTTTTTTATGCTACTGAAATACGGTATACAGAATATTATATTTTAGGCAGTCGCCACTGCTAATTCTTACAAATACGTCATTAAAGAGTATATAAGCCTATGTGACAATGAGCGTCCATACACTGTTGCCAGTCAAAATGACTCGTATACAGGCTGACGACCTTACGTTATTTCCCCTACCATATATATATATATATATATATATATATATATATATATATATATATATATTTTTTTTTTTTTTTTTTCTCGGAAACAAAAGTATTTAATGGTTTTCACCTTTATTTCTGCAGGCGTAAATATCTATGAAATAAAAATAAAAAACAAATAGAGGAAATGGTGAAATGAAAAATTCAAACGCAAAACCCAGTCCGAGAGCTAAAACAATATATCGTATAAACATGAATCATTTTATTATTATTTCACAAGTGATTATGTGAAAAAAAAAAAAAAAAAAAGTGCGTGTATCTGGAACAACTGAGACAAAATGGGAAGGTGAAACTGTTAGAGAATGGCTGTATGGATACTATGGATGGTGTGTATGTGTGTGGTAGTAGGTGAGACTGAGAAAGCAAAAGAAGAAGTTTGTATTGTTGTGTGCAAGAGATGGAAGGAGAATATACGAGAGAGTGGAGCTTTTTTTTTTTTTTTTCCCTGTCCCTTTTCTCGATCTTGCAGTGTCGTGGGTTGGATCAAATTATTGGTAAGTTATGGGGGCAGTATGAGTGAAAATTTGGAAGCCACTGTTATATGGGATTTGGATAGTTTATAACAGTAATCAAAAGACATGATTACACGCAAGACAATAATGGGGTGCATAATACCTCTCTTCCAAAATCTGCATACAAGAGATTAGGTTTGCTAAGCAAACTTCATGTCTTCTTTACCCCCGTACAGCTGCAGCGTTTATACAGTTGTTTTGTTCGCTACTGCGTGAAGGAAAGATTCCGGGCTTCTAGCGTTTGGTTACTTATTCGTTGAAAAAAACTTTGTAAGCAGACTAGTAGATGACCAAAGAGCACTAATCTAAGGGTGGTATTCTCATCAGCTTACAGGGTAGGGGCACCTACCGTGTAGTGCCTCTTCCTTACCGATTTACCTTTGTAAAAGACTGAGAAGCTGAAAAATTTGGGTTGTGTGCATCTTCTTCGTTTGGTGATAATTTGTCTATCAACCTATTGCCAGACACCTCAATCCCGTTCAGGGTGGCCCTGTTCCCCGCCATTTCACTGCCCAGCTCCCAACTCACATCCCCCTCTCTCATATACCTCTCTACCCCATCCCTCCATCTCATCCTCGGCCTCCTGCTCCCTCTCCCCCTCTCCACCTCACTCACATACACCCCCTTCTTCAGCCTTTCGCCCTCCATCCTCTCCACATGGCCAAACCACCTCAGTGTATTCCTCCTAACTTTTCCTATCACATCCACATCCACACCACAATGCTCCTTTACATCATCATTTGTCAGCCTGTCTCTCCATGTGATTACACAGGCTCCTCTTAAATAACTCATTTCCACTGCTCTCACTCTTGACTTGTGTACTTCCAACAACGTCCAAGTTTCACTTCCATACGTTAGAGTTGGTATCACAATACTGTCATGTAGTAACTTTTTCACTTCCATGCTCACTTCACTGTTTCTTACCACTGCTTTCAAGGAACCAGCAACCTTCCTTCCCTGCTGTACCCTTTCAAGCACTTAACCCTCCAAACCTCCATCCATACTCATCACACTACCCAAGTACTTAAACGTACTCACATTTTCCAATTCCTCACCATCCAACCTCGCTGTACATTCACTGACTTCAGCTCTCTCAAAGATCATCACTTTACTCATCCCTACATTAACCTGTAGATTCCGTTTCTAACACACTCTCCCAAACTCATCCACCAAGTCTTGCAGCTCCCCTTCGTCTTCACTCAACAACGCAGTATCATCTGCAAACAACAGTACAGGGAGTTTCCAAACACTACCCTCTCTTACCAGGGCCACTCCAACATCCACTACCCTACCTTGTACTTCTTTTATTACCCCATCCATATACAGATTGAACAACCATGGAGACATGACACATTCCTGTTTCAACCCAACCTTCAAAGAGAAAAATTCACTCAGTTCACCATCCACACGCACTGCAGCCTTAGCACCATCATACATACTCTTCACAGCATTCAACAACTTCCCATCTACTTCAAATATTCTTAATACTTTCCACAATCCTTGTCTATCCACCCTGTCATATGCTTTCTCCAAATCCATGAAAGCTGCATACAACTTCTTTCCCTTCTCTAGAAACTTTTCCATTAGAGATTTAAGAATGAATATCTGATCTACACAACCTCTTCCCTTCCTAAAGCCTCCCTGTTCTTCTCCAACTAATTCCTCTGTTATTTTTCTAACTCTGTCAATAAGTATCCTACCATATACTTTTCCTATTATACTAAGGAGACAAATGCCCCTATGATTACCACACACCTCTTTTCCCCCTTTTCCTTTGTATAAGGGAATAATTATACCTGACTTCCAATCCTCCGGGACTCTACCTTCCTCCCAGGCCAATCTGCACATCTTCCACATCCATTCTACTACTATCTCTCCCCCATGCTTCAGCATTTCACCACACAATCCATCAATTCCTGGGGATTTCCCCGATTAAACTTTCTTCATTGCTTCTACAACTTCTATCCTACTGATTTCTTCCTGTCTTCTCACCTCCCTCCTTCTCCCAGCCATTCCCCAGCCACTTATACTCGCATTACTTCCATCCTCTATGTTCAACAATTCCTTAAAGTGTTCTCTCCATCTGCTGACTTTTTCTCCCTTCTCCACTAGTAATCTACCATTTTTATCTTTCACTCCCCTGCTAACTTCAATTCTACTCTGTCTTTCTCTCTTCACCTCTTTCCAGAACATTTTCTTACAGTCCCTTCAGCTTACACTCAAATTACTTCCAAATTCCTCATCCACTCTCTTCTTACTCTCTCTTACTAATCTTTTCACCCCTCTCTTCCTTTCTACATATAGCTTTCTCTTCCGCCTCTCAACTTCTTCCATTCCCCTCTTTCTCATCCATTCATTGTATGCTTTCTTCTTTTGTGCCACAGCCTGTCTCACCTCTTCATTCCACCACGCTGTTCCTTGCAACCCCCTCCTTCTTCTCTTCATCCCACACACCACATCACATGCTGCACATATTTCTTCTGTGAATATCCTGCACACACCTTCCACGTCCCCCATCTGCTCCAATTCATATTTGCCCAATCGTTTCTCCTCTTCTCTTTTATACTCTGCCTTTTTCTCATCCTCTTGTAACCTTTCCACTCTCCTTGCAAATACTCCTTCCCGTCCTTCCCTTCTTCTATTTCTCCATCTTATTTGGATCTTGATTCTGGCCACCACCAAGTAGTGGTCAGAAAGTCCATTCCCCCAACCTCTATAAGCTCTTGCATCCATTACACATTTTCGCATCCTTTCATTCACACACACATAATCAATCATTGCCTTCCTTTCATTCAGTTCACTACTCACCCTTCTCATCACTCGCCATGTATACCTGTGGATCATTTTATGCCTGAAGAGTGTATTGGCTATCACCAACCCCCTCCCAGTACAAATGTCCACTAACGCACTGCCATTCTCATCTATCTGTGCAGGCACACCCCACTCACCAACTATTCCATCCACCTTCACATTCCCTAACTTACCATTCATATCACCGATCAAAAACACTCTCTCATTCCTTCCAAACTTTTCCATGCACCCTTCCACAAACATACTGTTATTCTGCACGATAAAATCGTGAGGTATCGCTCTTTTCATTTTTTTTTTAATTCAAAGAAGAAGAAACCAAAGGCCAAGGGCTAACAAATTGTTCCTTTCAAGAAAAAAAAAAGAAACAAAAACAAGATAACAGAGACCCAAATATAAGACCCATTCATTTTGCGATGCCACAACACATTGTGTCTGAAAGTCTGGAGATCATAGGGAAAAGGAATACAGACAAAGAGAGATAATAAAAGAGCTGACTTGTTGCATACATGAAGGACTGAGAGTAACGGTTAACTCATGCATTAGAGAGCTGGTCAGAATAAGGATGAGAGTTTGTTGCTTGACTGGAGCTACTCACCCACCATAGTGATGGAGGGATGAAAGCAGACATTTCAGAGAAGCAATGACCATTGAAGTAGCAATACAAAAGAGATAAAGATACAAAAAGGATAAAGATGCGAGTCGAAAAGACAGGGGTTGAAGGGAGTCAGTAAGAAGAGGAGAGTTAATGAGACGAAAAGCCTTTGATTCCACCTTGTTGAGAATGTGTACAGTTTCCCCACTCATCAGAGTTGTACTCTAAATAGGGGCGAATAAAACCCGTGTATAAAGTCAACAAATGCGCAGGGGTAAAGAAGGCACTGAGTCGGCTTATCACATCCAATCTCTTGGAAGCAGATTTTACAAGAGAGATAACATGATCTTTCTAAGATAAATCCTGAGACTTTGAAACCTCTAGTATGTTTAAAGATGATGGAGGATTGAGCTGAATATTGTTAAAAATTAGAAGGTACTTCTGTGGTAGAGTTTTTCGGGTTGATAGACGTAGGAACTGAGATTCTGTTGCATTGAAAACAATATCCTTTTTACCCCAATCAGAGATATGAACCAAGTAAGACTTTAGGTGTGTCATGGCCTCATCCCTTGTTCGTTGAAGTAACTGTTGAGATGGACGCTGAGGAAAGCGAATGTAAAGGTTGAGAGTGGAGTCATCAGCGTATGAGTTGACAGGGTTTGATGTACAGCTCAGAAGGTGATTGATTAATAAAGAGAAGAGAGTTGATGATATGACAGCCCTGAGGAACCTTAACGGTTCTAGGAGAAGAATGGTGGCCGTCTACAACAACAGCTATAGAACGACCAGTAAGAAAGCTAGAGTTGAAGGCACAGATAGGATAAAAAAAAAAAATAATATTTGTGCCAGACTCGATCGAAAACATTTGAGATGTCAAGCTCAATAGCAATGCTTTCGCCATAGTCCCGAAAGGAGGATGACCAGGAGTCTGAAAGGCTAGCGAGATCACCCGTGGAGCGTCCCTGGTAGAACTTAAACTGGCGATCAGAAAAAACGTTGTGATAGGAGAGATGCTTTAATTTTTCTGTTAAGAATAAACTCGAAATCTTTTGAAACACAGGATGTTAAAGCTATTTGGCTATAGTTAAGGGGGTGAGAATGGTCACCCTTCTTTGGGACAGGCTGAATGAGAGCAAACTTCCAGCAATAAGGAAAGATCCAAGTTGACAGATAAAGGCGAAAGAGTTTACCTACGCAGGGTGTAATCACAGGCACAGTCATTGAGGACGACAGGAGGGACCCCATCAGAACCATATGCGTTGTTAGTGATGAGGTCAGATCTGGCAGAATGTACGTCAATTGAAGAAATTTTTATGTCAGGCATGAAGAAGTCAAAGGGGGGTAGTGATGGAGGAACAGCACTGGAATCGTCTAAGGTGGAATTGGAGGAGAAAGTATGAACGAAGAGTTCTGCTTTATCAATATAGGAAATAGCTGCAAAGCCATCAGAGTGGAAATGAAGAAGGAAGGATGATACACTTGTTAGAAATGTTTTTTTCAAGGTGCCAAAAGGAGCAGAAGGAATTCGAATTGGAGAGGTCAGAGCATTTAGTACGAATACAATTATTTTTAGCAGAGCGAAGAATAGATTTAACACGATTCCAGGCAGAAACACAAGAGATGAGGTTCAGGAGTGGGTTGGCTCCGTTACATTTAGTAGGCCTTCTCCATGTTGTGCACAGCATTAGAACAAGCGAGATTAATCTATCTATCTATTGTCAGACGCTTTAATCCCTAAAGGGGTGGCCACAAACGAATAGCCATCATGCCCCCCTGTCCCCTGCCCTTTCACTGTTCTGCTCCACGCTCACACCCGTCTCTCTCATATACCTCCTCACTCGATCTCATCCTTAACCTCCCCCTTCCTCTCCCCCGCTCCACCTCACTCACATACATTCTCCTCGTCAGTCTCTCGGTTTCCATCGTCTCCATGTGGCCAAACCACCTCAATGTATTTCTCCTAATGCTTTATATCAAATCCACATCCACACCACAACATTCCTTCACTTCCTCATTTGTCAGTCTGTCTCTCTATGTGGCTCCCCATGCTCCTCTCAAATAACTGCATGATTGAACTAAGGTTTATTTGCATTTGTCAAAGGATATGAGCAAGGAATGTATGATTCCATGCCAGAGAGAATAACCTCTGTAATGCACAAGGCACACACTGATGGTTCTTGGCCATGGAAGCAATAATCATTCCAGGGAAAATCAAAGAAGTATTGCCTAGGAGCCTTCCAGTCAGCAGCTCCAAAGATCCACAACCCACCCTCTTTGGAGGGTCCAGAGGCCTTACTGGAGCGATAGGACAGGTTAAGGTGGTAAGGTTGTGATCAGAGGAGCCTAACGGAGTGGACAGATTAACAGCATAAGCAGAATGATTAGTTGTAAGGAAGAGGTCAATTATGTTGGAATTCTGTCCATGGCGGTCAGCGATACTGGTAGGGTATTGTACAAGCTCCTTTAGGCCGTTGTTATAATTACCGTTGTTTCTCAGTTCACCCTTTGATTCTCAAGCGATCTCAAACGATGCTCATTTCACGTAATTTCTGGCACAGTATGACAACACTTTGGCTCTGCAATATCCACACAGGTATATTTGGTATACATTTTGTTCAGACCTAGCCAAGTTATAGTGACTTTAAGAAACTGCACTTCGTTACGCAGGACAAGGCACGCCAGTGTGGTGTTTCTCTTTCAGTTATGCAGTTTTTATTCCAGGTTTGGAGATGCTAGAGTGTGTTTCCCAAGTTATATTGAAAAGTTACTACTTGACTAATTCTGTCACTACTCTTTTTTCTCCCAAACTCCAAGTGCTAACCATAAATCAATGTTTGGTGGCTAGTAACTCAAAAGTGTAGTGTGGTAAGCAGTGTCACACAATTTCTAGTCATTCTGAAGAATCCAGCCTGTGTGCGTGTTTGCTCAAAAAAGTAATCATACAGTGATGCCAAATTTTAATAATTATTGTATTTCGTCTTTATACCCTAACATCGACTCGGTGAATCAGTTTATTTTGAATGATGAGCTATTCAGGAAAGTATTAGCAACAGAATTTTTGTGATAACATGCCTCTTTTCCCACACAGATGGTCACACTACAATTGCACAGACTCTTTCATCAATGGTTAGTGGTCCACTGCGCGGGCATGACCTCCTGATTGTGAGCGATGACCTCGAGCAGCACCTGCTTGACATGAGTCAGGTAGTGCGGGTCGCTGGAGCCTCTTTCACGCCAGTCTTCCTCGCTACTCAACACTCGTTCATGCACACCACCCGTCCACCATACCACATCAAAGGTTCCCATCTCATCGTCATAATCATCTTCTACCGCGACCCCACCGCCTTCTTCCTCAACCTGGCAAAAAACAAAGAGTGGAACCCCAGTTACCTCACCCTTTTTTGCCTCAACCTGCACCTAAACATCACATCAGTAATTGTTCAACCTGTCGTCCAGCGCTCAAAGTACATCTTGTTGCTGCAGCCACAAGACCGAGCGGGACATCAACCCATAATCGCCTACACCAGTTTACCTACAAGTACTAGGGCACCACTGGGAGTCTGGAGCACTGAGAAATTCAAAACCAGACAGACACTCTTTCCTTACCGCTTCAAAAACTTTGGGGGGCGGGTTTTGAAGGTACCAGTTTCCTGCTACGACGAACCCTACTTGTACTATGGAAAAGACTGTGAATGTGGTGGTGGAAACCCAGACGCACTTCAGGTCATTGGTGATAAGTACAACTTCACTTATGAAATCACCCTTATTGACACAGTTACATGGGGAGTCAAGGAGAATGGAACCTGGAATGGTATGCTGGGTGATATGATGTACAATAAAAAGGACATAGTGATCAGTTCAATGAGGCTTAACACGGATCGGTTCAGTGACTTCGACTACGTCTACCCCTACTGGCGATACAGCTTTGCAGTCCTCCTACGTGCACCACTGCCCTTATCCCGCTGGAGGAGTATCTTATACCCTTTTTCTACCCTGCTGTGGGGTTTAATCCTGGCTTCCACCATCGCAGTTGCCTCTCTGCTCTCCTGCTTACTCCACTACCTTCACCACCTCAGCGACCTCATTGACATCACTCTCAAGGTGATTAACCTCCTAGGTCTGCTACGATATTTGGTGTAGCTAGTAAAGTTAATATTATATTTACCTTACATTCAGCATATCGGGGTGCTCAAGTTTTGCTCTGATTGTAGATACGGTGACATCATACTGAAATGGACAGTTTTATTTAGAATGTGACAAACATGGTGACTGAAACTACTGTCAGGTTGAAACATGAGATTATTGAGCACAATGTCGTCTTTATGGAATGATTATATCATTCATTCATTGCCAGACGCCATGTATCCCAAATGGGGTGGCCAAGAGCTTAGAGTTAATTGTTTTTACAGGGAGGGGCACTAATCCTCCACCAACCCCACTTGACTTTAATTCTTAAAAATAGTGTAATATTTGACATTATTTTGTATTCTTGACCATAACCTCTGTGGAATTACTTAGTCATTTCTGCTAATGAATATCTATATGACATTACAAACAATAATTTAAGATATTTCAGTATATTTTGAAGCTCAGCTCAGTGATTAACAAGACAAACATGTAAGCTCCGAATATTTATGTTTTAATGTAGAAAAGCATAAAGACATGACATACGCAATGCAGACGTAAATATACTGTGTCAGAAACAGTATATCATTTTCAATATCAATATAATTATGGTTACCAATCTATAAAGTAGATAATTATAATGCAGAATCAGCCAAGTCACTGTACCTGATTACATTATGACTAATTCCTTCACATCTGGCCCCTGTTGAACAGACTGAATGAACACCTTCAGCCCAATGGATCACTCTTGAAATCAATAAAATTGTCTAACTACACAGAAAATCCGAAGGAAATGTTCTCAGGACAAAGGCATGATTTCCACCACCACATCATAAATATAGTCACGAACTAGTTTCAGCTCCATCCCAGTGATGTCAAAACAGCCAGGTGCATGAACAATGTTCATCATTCTGCATCGGTCAAGTGTAGGATAAACAAAAGGCGTAACATATACCATTCCAGCCTAGCGATATTGAACTTGTTTAATCACAACTGTCTGGACTCACACACATACGACCAACTGTCTCGTAACTAAAGTTTGTTTTTGTATGAAGAGTTAGAAACATAAAGATCCAGCTCTTTCATTTCCCTTGTCCTTCCTGTAAAAACAAATGCTAGTTACGACAAGGTTATGATCCGAGAAATTATTTGGCTATGCAGGAACGTCAAGAGATGTGAATATTTTGAGCTCACATTTCCTTGTATTTCTTGCATGAAGAATCCTTGTTACGACATAAAATTGATCTTAAGCTTATTAGTAAATCCGGGCACAGGCAGACAAATTCATGGATGTTATAAATTAATCTAATATGATTTGGGTTGCAATTCTGATTTATTTGGAATCTATCTGTTTTTTTTTTTTTTTTTTTTTTTCAAGAATACTCCCCCAGTATCCCTGCTTGTCGTAAAAGGCGACTAAAAGGGTTGGCGGAGGGTTAGTGCCCCTCCCCGGAAAACAACTAACTAAAAAAACAAACAATAAGCCTCGGACAAGGACTGACCAAACGATGACGAGCAAGGACCGGACAAAGGACATGGTTATCGGAACGTGGAATGTAAGGGGAGCGAATGATGAGGTGAAAGAGAGAGAGATTGTCCAGGTGCTTCAGGGTGCGAAAGTGGATATATGTGGAATAACTGAAACAAAATGGAGAGGAGAAAGTGTGAGAGAATGGGAGTATGGATGGGGTATATGTGCAGGAGTAGGTGAGAATGAGAGGGCAAAGGAAGGAGTATGTAGAGTTGTGAGTAAAAGATGGAAGAGGAGCATAAGACAGTATGAATCAGTTGGGTCAAGGATTGTGTGGGTAAAGTTGAAAGTTGGAATACAAATGTGGGCGATCGTGTGTGTGTATGTGCCAACGCAAGATCGTGCTAGAAGAGTGAGAGAAGAGTTCTGGACAAATGTAGAAGTGTGCATAGAAAAGTTTGGAAGGAATGAGAGAGTGTTTTTGATCAGTGATATGAATGGTAAAGTTGGGAATGTGAAGGTGGATGGAATAGTTGGTGAGTGGGGTGTGCCTACTGAGATAGATGAGAATGGGAGTGCGTTAGTGGACATTTGTGCTGGGAGGGGGTTGGTGATAGCCAATACACTCTTCAGGCATAAAATGATCCACAGGTATACATGGCGAGTGATGAGAAGGGTGGGTGGTGAACTGAATGAAAGGAAGGCAATGATTGATTATGTGTGTGTGGATGAAAGGATGCGAAGATGAGTAATGGATGCAAGAGTTTATACAGGTTGGGGGAGTGGACTTTCTGACCACTACTTGGTGGTGGCCGGAATCAAGGTCCAATTAGAATGGAGAAAAAAAAAGAAGGGAAAGACGAGAGGAAGGAGTAGTTGCAAGGAGAATGGAAAGTTTACAAGAGGATGAGAAAAAGGCAGAGTATAAGAGAGAAGTGGAGGAACGATTGGGCAAATATGAATTGGAGCAGATGGGAGACGTGGAAGGTGTGTGTAGGATATTTACAGAAGAAATATGTGCAGCATGTGATGTGGTGTGTGGAAGGAAGAGAAGACGGAGGGGGGTGCAAGGAACAGCGTGGTGGACTGAAGAGGTGAAACAGTCTGTGGCACAAAAGAAGAAAACATACAATGAATGGATGAGAAAGAGGGGAATGGAAGAAGTTGAGAGGCGGAAGAAAGAGTTATATGTAGAAAGAAAGAGAGAGGTGAAAAGATTAGTAAGAGTGAGTAAGAAGAGAGTGGATGAGGAATTTGGAAGGAATTTGAGTGTAAAGTGGAGGGACTGTAAGAAAATGTTCTGGAAATAGGTGAAAAGAGTAAGACAGGGTGGAAGTGAAGTTAGCAGGGGAGTGAAAGATAAAAATGGTAGATTACTAGAGGAGAAGGGAGAAAAAGTGAGCAGATGTAGAGAACACTTTAAGGAATTGTTGAACATAGAGGATGGAAGTAATGCTAGTATAAGTGGCTGGGGAATGACTGGGAGAAGGAGGGAGGTGAGAAGACAGGAAGATATCAGTAGGATAGAAGTTGTGGAAGCAATGAAGAAAGTTAAATTGGGGAAAACCCCAGGAATTGATGGAGTGTGTGGTGAAATGCTGAAGCATGGGGGAGAGATAGTAGTAGAATGGATGTGGAAGATGTGCAGATTGGCCTGGGAGGAAGGTAGAGTCCCGGAGGATTGGAAGTCAGGTATAATTATTCCCTTGTACAAAGGAAAAGGGGAAAAAGAAGTGTGTGGTAATCATAGGGGCATTTGTCTTATTAGTATAATAGGAAAAGTGTATGGTAGGATACTTATTGACAGAGTTAGAGAAAGAACAGAGAAATTAGTTGGAGAAGAACAGGGAGGCTTTAGGAAGGGAAGAGGTTGTGTAGATCAGATATTCATTCTTAGATCTTTAGTGGAAAAGTTTCTAGAGAAGGGGAAGAAGTTGTATGCGGCTTTCATGGATTTGGAGAAAGCATATGACAGGGTGGATAGACAAGGATTGTGGAAAGTGTTAAGAATATATGGAGTAGATGGGAAGTTGTTGAATGCTGTGAAGAGTATGTACGATGGTGCGAAGGCTGTAGTGCTTGTGGATTGTGAACTAAGTGAATTTTTCTCTTTGAAAGTTGTGTTGAAACAGGGATGTGTCATGTCTCCATGGTTGTTCAATCTGTACATGGATGGGGTAATAAAAGAGGTACAAGGTAGGGTAGTGGATGTTGGAGTGGCCCTGGTGAGAGAGGATAGTGTTTGGAAACTCCCTGTACTGTTGTTTGCAGATGATATTGTGTTGTTGAGTGAAGACGAAGGGGAGCTGCAAAGCTTGGTGGATGAGTCTGGGAGAGTGTGTAAAGGTGAATGTAGGGAAGAGTAAAGTGATGGTCTTTGAGAGAGGTGAAGTCAGTGAATGTACAGCGAGGTTGGATGGTGAGGAATTGGAAAATGTGAGTACGTTTAAGTACTTGGGTAGTGTGATGAGTAAGGATGGAGGTTTGGAGGGTGAAGTGCTTGAAAGGGTACAGCAGGGAACAAAGGTTGCTGGTTCTTTGAAAGCAGTGATAAGAAACAGGGTAGTGAGCATGGAAGTGAAAAAGCTACTACATGACAGTATTGTGATACTAAGTCTAACGTACGGAAGTGAAGCTTGGACGTTGTTGGAAGGACATAAGTCAAGAGTGAGAGCAGTGGAAATGAGTTATTTAAGAGGAGTCTGTGGAGTCACATGGAGAGACAGGCTGAGGAATGAGGATATAAAGGAGCGTTGTGGTGTTGATGTGGATGTGATAAGAAGCGTTATGAGGAACACACTGAGGTGGTTTGGCCATGTGGAGAGGATGAAGGGTGAAAGACTGACGAAGAGAGTGTATGTGAGTGAGGTGGAGGGTAGAAGAGGGAGGGGGAGGCCGAGGATGAAATGGAGGGATGGGGTGGAGAGGTATATGAGAGAGGGGGGTGTGATTTGGGAGGAGGGCAGTGAAATGGCGGGGGACAGGGCGACTTGGACGCGATTTGTTTGTGGCCACCCCAAACGGAATTGAGGCGTCTGGCAATAGATAGATAGATAGACTGTTATCTGTAACAGGAGATTTGTGATCCGTCCATGTTTCTTCGTCTTCATTCTTCTGTGCCTTTATAAAAAAAGAATCTAATTTATTTTATTCTTCTACATGATACCCAATACTTTTAAAGGAAAGCTGCGAGAAGAACCACTGTCTGGCTTTTTTTGCATTTGAGAAGCAAATTTTTTAGTCTTCTATTCAACTTTACCAACTTCTTATTCCTTGCTTACATTTTACTACTGTGTCATGATCAGGTGCTTTATTTTAATCTAGAATTTTGCAGAATGCCACATTTCTGATGCATAAGCTACTATGGAATAGTAATGAGACACATTATTGTATAATTCTTTACTAAAGATAGTGACACTTTAAATGTGATTCTGTTGAGCAAACTCCATTAATCTATCTCATTAACTTCTTTTACACGATTTCCTGCAGTCAGTTCGGATAGCATCAGTTTTCTGACATACTATACCCTGCTTGATTGACCTGTGCAGCTGAGATGTATGGGGGGAGTAGGGTGTGTTTGTTTCGCGGCTGGTGATTGGCCGTTGAAGATGTAAATCTGCAGTCTTCCTATTTTAATAGATATATATTTATATTTCAAAATTGCCTGCAATATAAGCAGCCAGTTTAAGTGTGGAATAATTTCCGAAGCTAGAGAGGTCAAAATTAGGTGGAAAAGTTCACTACTATTAAAGAATGAGTGACGTTTGAAGTAAATTATCTGCCCATTGTGTACACCGACGTCCGCATGTTGGACTGCATCCACCCACGGTGTACACCTACATCCGCGCTTGCACTACAATACGTGTACATGCCTGCATTTACTTGAGTGACTTAACTGGTCGTCAATCAGAAGCCACAAATCAAACACACCCTACTTACCCCATACATCTCAGCTATGCAGGTCAATCAAATAGGCTATAGTATGCAACAAATTATACTACTCTTTGTAAAATCCACCGGAAGGCATATGGTACACAGAAAGTGGTAAGGAGCACTGTCTGATACAACTGCCCTTTGACAAATCTGAGCAGAAATGAAACTAAAGGAGGAATCAAGGATCTGCTTCTGTGGGATTCTAATGCCCTGCACAACGCTGTCAAACTGCTTTGGGAACATTACCCAGAATTACCAAACTACGGTAAAAAAAAAATATTACAAAATATTATGTGTCTGTGAACCTGGAAATTTGGTATTATAGCAACAACTGCCTTTAACCATTACAAAACGATGCCAGATAAACATATCTATTTAGCTTAAGGGGGGAGGTGATCTTCTAATGCAAGGGCTAAAAGCGATCTCCTTCATTGTGTGGGACAGCTGGTGTTGAGGGTGCTGGGTCAGGCCATGAATGCCAAGATGGTTTCAACTACAATGAAGAAAATTCGCTACTAATTTTCCAAGCTATAAGTTTCTATTAAAATTCCCAGTCTGAACTTCCTCAGTTCCCTACTTAAAATTCCTAGGTCACTAATTCTCATATAAACTCCAGGTTGTGTCGGGTCTGCTGGGACAGTCCATGAATGACAGTAGGGTGCGGGTGTTTTCGTGGGCGCGTGTGTGGCTGATTTTCTGGTGGGTGGCTGTGGACATCTTAGCAGCGGCCTACATGAGCAACCTTGTGTCAGTGCTTACCGTGCCTGTCTACCCACACCGTATACAGACGCTGGAGGAACTGGCTGAATCTGACATTATGTAAGAGTAGCATAATTTCTTGTTTTATCCATTTAGTTTTATTTATAATCTCTTATCATTAGTGTACTTTTTGTGTCAGTGCTCACTGTGGCCTTCTACCAGCACCGTGTACAGACGCGGGAAGAACTTCCCAATTCGCATATTATATGAGGGTTCATTCCTGCTGCTGGGGAGGGTCGCTTTGATGTGATGGCACCTACGTAAGCAGATGGATCCATTGGTTATACAAACGTCCCACTGCTACTTCCCTGTTTCCGCCAAAGAGGATACACTGCAGAAGGGCAATTTGAGTTTACAGTCCACTGGGTTTACATGTCAGATGAGCCTGGGGTTCCAACTACCACCACTACTCTACTTGTATTCGGACGCTGAAGCAACTAGAAAACTCAGATATAATGTGTGAGTAGCATATATTGTATTCGTTTATCTTTTAATCAACACATCTTTTAATCAGCTTATTCTTTTGTTAATCATATGTCTGTGCTCACTGTCAGACAAAACGTGTGAGCGTAAAGAAATTTTGTCTTACAGTTATTCCTGTATCATCATTAGCCAACTTTAAAGGCTTACAGCCTGAGATCACGAGAGGGGAGACAGACAGTGAATATATGACCTCCTTGATAACCCTTGTGTTTAACTAGGAAAAAAGCAAAGTATTCGTCTTCACACTGGCCTATGTCACCCACATCCTGTGTGTTACGCGTGTTAGACAATGGAGGTTTTGTTTCCAGGGCCTCATCTACATCTCTTTGAGGTGCAGAATGTAACTGAGAACAATAATATTCTAACGTCCTCCCTCCTCACTCTGGTCTTCCTATATTCAGATGGTACAATTATGATGGAAAAAAGAGGTTTTGTGCTTAACCCATTCCCGCCCAGTGTCCTCGATATAGGACGGGACTGGGCATTTTCAAAAGTTAATAAAGAAGAAAACCCCTGGGTAGCGACCTATGAGCTTCGAGACATTGGGTTGACAGGCGGAAGGTGGTACGTTTAGTACCCAACCAGCAAAATCCCTCGAACAGGAACTGTGTGAACTAATGAGTTAACAGCTTTCCTCCTTGCTCCAAGCCCCTAAACTTTTATCGATGACAAAGGACCTGTTCGCACGGGAGCTTAGAATCTATTCTGATGTAAACTGTCTGTACATCTAGGGTGAAGTAAAGACTGGAAGTAGAAAACTCTGTTTCACTGGACTAAATTCTGGACACTTTTTCACAGTCAGATGTAATGTAATATAAGTGAGAGGGAGAAGTGGAATGTCCAGAATGTGAAGCCAATGAATCAGAGTGTTCTTTGTTTAGTTTTCATCCTCACTTACTCAGCTGAACAGTTTGTGTAAAATGTGTCCGATTCTGGCTTCCCTAACACATAACACAGGATCTTATATCTCTGTCTTCCTCACCCAGACCCTGTAAGAAAAACTGCATAGGCTTCTTTGACCAAACCCTCGAAGAATCCAGTGACTGTTTATCTCTCCCTGGGGTGTCGGATGTACTATTGTGGACTCTTAATCTCGATCCACTGCCTAACGGTAAATAGTAAGACAGTGAACGATGACTTTTGAACTCTGGTTATGTTGTCATCGAAACCCAGCCAGCTTTTCATGATTTTATGAAGAGTTTCGTACTTCTTCGACCAGAAAGTGGAGCAGTATTCATGGCGGCAGCTATTAAAAAAAAAAAAAAATGGTGGTGTAGATTTGCAGCAAAACTCTAACATTTTGGAAGACGACAGTTAATGATGGCAGCTAAAACTAAGTAATAAAATGTGTTCATCTTATCCATGATTTGTAAATCTGCTTTGATTATGGTGCCATGCAAGGCTTACTTGAGGCATTACCTAGTGAAGATGATGATTCAGATGATTAGAAATTATTTTTGGAACCTAGCGAGCAATATTGATCATTTCAAATAACGCTGGATCCTCCTGTACGATTCATTTTATCATTTCTTCTCTTATAATTGTCTGTATATGACAGGAAATGTAAGTTCCTTCTTCCCTGAAGGTTGAAATGTGGATTTCAGCTCTAACGCTCAGAGTACTTTGCCGTGAAAAGTTCGGAAAGCTCTTGACAAATTTCACAGTACAGATTAATATAGATTGTTTGAATTTGCACAACTTAGCCCAAATCGGCTAGAATCCAATCGTCTTGGCATCTCTTAACAGCATGTAAAATTACAGAATGATAGATCAATTTGACTTATGTTTCTGGAGAAATTTTTTGTTAATTTAGTCCTTACTCCAAATGGAAAGGTTGACTAGATTATGATGGGACTAGGTGCAATTAATTCCTTTTATATGAAGAGTAGCTCCAAAGTTGCTAGAAAGTGTAATGTCGTAATAATTATTGTCAGGGGGGGAATGTGAATTTATAAATTATAAATGCTGGATGTTACTTGGAAACAGAGTCAAGGAATTAACTTGTGAAAAGCTAGCAGTAAGTTTTACTTTATGCCGGCTTACTCCGCCGATTCTCTAAAGACGAGAATTTATAAACTTTTTCAACAGTACACAGCAGACTAATCACTAACAAGTGCTGTTTGTAGCACTGTTAGCCTCTCGAGAAAGTGACTTCACCCCTGACGATCAATAACTAATGCTAATAATAATAATCAGGTTCTTGCCAGTGCTTAACTCCTGGCTGGCACAACGGATTTAAGTTTGATACAAAGGAACTGGCCTAAGTACCAGTTATGAATATTGTAAAGAGTTTGTGCAAACTAGGAGCAGCAACTAAAATAAGCTTAATGTGGAGAAATAAAACACGAGTCTAATTACATAAAGCTCAAAGAAAAGAACTGTAAATTTATTGATTACAATAAAATAAATTTACGTTATATGAATCTCAAAATAAATTCAAAAGGGGAATTTTGTGGTCTCTAGGGGAATCATCAATTCAAATAACTTGCTCATTCAAAAGCTAATTAAACTTGAGCCTAGAAAAACGAACAGAAATACTGGTCAGTGGAGGGGAGCTGAAATGAAAGTCTGGGTGCCTGTGATGATCACCAAAGCTGCTATTTGCTCCAAGCCCGTTTCGCCAATCACCGTCTAGATGGAGATTCAGGAATTTGCTGTACAATGGAGACGCTGCTCTATGCTGGGCACAAAATGATCCTATTCTCGTGACAATCCCAGGCTGACTATCTTCAAACTCGGAAGGGAGGCACAAGCTGGCTGTATTCGCAGGAAGTAGGTGTGGCCTAAGTTCAATGGTCAACGGAAAGAAGGTGAACGATATAGGCTTACAATAAATCACTCAGTGAAAGCACTATGTCATGGATATGATCACTTGTGAAACAGTGACAAATGTTCTGAAAACCATTCCGATCGAAGTAAATACGAGGACGGTTGAACTGAGTGATGCCTGGTGGTAATTCTACTAGAGTATGGGACTATTTTTATTTGTCTTGGAAATATTAACAAGTCTCTCACACGGACGAGTATAAGTCCCGGGTAGCTACCTCCCTGTCTCGCTATCTGTCTCTCTCTCAAATTGCCAAGCCCTTCTCCCGTCACCTGTCTCCTCTGAGGCCTGTCTACTGCTCTCTTGCCTGTTGGGTGGCTAATCTCCGTCTGAGCTCTCTTTCCTAAATTCTGGTGTAGCAGGGGTGTGTCACGTGTGTTCCTCGTGGATGGACTAGGTCTTTGTTCACGAGAGGACTGCTGACAGCTAATTGCATCATCTCCTTACTGGCCGCTGTCGTCAGCTTTCCTCAGTGTAAGCATGTTTAGCATTGCTCGATTCTCGCAGACACAACACCTCTCATCATCTGACTCCCTGCTTCTATCTATCTATTTATCTATCTATCTATTATGATTTGTAAATATAATATGGGGTCCTACCACACTGCTCGGCCGCGCAAAAATGGCGTACCATCGACATTTAATAGTTATAATATATTAATACATACTACATACACATTATAATGAACTTATAAGCTAATTAAGTGAAATACATAATATTGTAAAGTAACATAATTGTATGAATATTGTATACATATATTATTCATAGTAAATAGTGATTATTCAGTAATATTACATTTTAAATAAGTTGTATACATATTTGAATAAATGCATTGGTTGTTGTATAACACTTTGTATGACGTGCATGTACAACAGACGTACGCATATAATTGTGCAATGGTCATATTGCTAGGTTATACATTACATATTGGGTTATCACTTTAATAATGTCTAATATTTCACCTAACTTGTATGATGATACTGGTAATACAGAATTGTGCTATAATTGTATGACTTATATTGTGTTAATGCATAATTGTGTTGGCCTTATAATTGTAGTTACATTTTGTTAATGCAACTATTACATAAGTGTCTTGGCCTTATAATTGTAGTTAAAGTTACATAAAAGTTACATCTTGTTAATGCAACTGTTACATAATGGTACATATTGTTTGTAGTTACATAATTGTACTTAAAGTTACATAAAAGTTACATCTTGTTAATGTAACTGTTACATAAATGGTACATATTGTTTGTAGTTACATAATTGTAGTTAAAGTTACATAAAAGTTACATCTTGTTAATGCAACTGTTACATGAATGGTACATATTGTTTGTAGTTACAGAATTGTAATATGGAGTTACATAATTGTAATAATTGCAGTCCTAACATATGCTGCGGTCGATGATAGGGATGATGTGTCGTGCCACTCGTTTGTGGAGACAACAATTTGCTTTTTTGTTTGTAGTTTATGTGGTATTTTGGCATATGTAGTAACACTTACACTTATTTTCATTTGTTTGTTATGTGATCTTACTCTATTTCTCTTTTTTCTGTTTTACTTTTCTTTTTTTTTTGTGTGTGTGTGTGTGTATTGATTTTCTATAGTTTGTTTTTCTTCGCTTGCGTACGCTTTTCCTATGTTGTTCATGGTTTCATAATTGCTGACTAATTTCCTTGAGATACTTTTTTAAAGTTTAGTTTATATTGCACAGATATTATTGAAAATGATATTATATAGTCCCATATTTTGTTATTTTATATAAAAAATATATACACTATATACAGTATTAACTATACACACTGACCAATTGTTCACCTGTACCTATCGTGGGTAATATGTGTGTCAGCACTGTGTGGAAATCATTGTCTTCACGATTGTGTTGAAGATGTTCGCTCTTGCTAACGTCATTTGTGTTGACCTTTTTTTTTTTTTTTCTAGTTTACCTTGTAACTTAATTTATCTGTTTCCACTAGGTAGCTTTAATTAATAAATGTTTAATACAGTTCTTTTAATCGCTCATTGAGTAACTGTGATGGTATATTTTCTTTATCACTTGTAGATGTAATAATGTATAGCTGTATGTGTGTAACACGTATTTTATGTAAGTATAAATGGTAACACTCCTTTGTAGTAAATAAATGTTATATTTATTGTTGGTGATTATATAATGTTTGAGTTATGCAGATAACTGAAGTAAGTATGTGTATTTAAGCTGTAACTATACAGCACGTTTTATATGTTTGTGCAGAAGCTTATTGTCTATCACTGTGTATTGTATGAATGAAGTAACTATGTAACTCACTAATTTTTACCGTGGTGGAAATGGTGTGAGTGGTGTTGCACGTGGTGATAGCGTTGTCCTTCGCGGGTTGATTAACGTGTTGTCGTCTCAGCACAGGGTGACGTCGGCTTCCCACACCGGTAGCTGTGGTGAGTGAATGAGTAGCGATGAGTAACTTGAGTGAAGACGGGTGAGTAAGACGAGTTGTGAATATGGACTTGGTGTTTTTGCTGCGTGTATTGACCTCTTCACACCTGCGTAAGCGGTGGGGGTTGGGTGGATGTAGCAGAGAGAGGAGGGTGAGGTCTGGTGGTTATGAGTCGTGTCTCACTCTTCGTTTGTTTTGTTGTTCTTCCTCGAGGTATTTGTGGTCCCTTTTCCTCTTCTTTACTTGCTTTGTTTTATATTCTTCTTGTTGCTGCTTGAAGTTATGTGAAGATTATAGAGTTGTTTCGTAGACTTTTAGACTATTTGCACTGTAGGCTGTATTTTGTAGTGATTCACTGTAGAACTGAAGCTAATCTTGTAGAGTCTCAGTTGCTTTTATAGAAATTTGCTTTTAATTCGGAGACGATGTCCGCAGATTTGCTGGTTTGTCGTTAAGCTACTTGCAAGGCGTCTTGTGATCTCTTGACCTCTGCATCAGCATGATGATCTGGGAGATGGAGGGTGCTGGTTGGAGAGAAGCGTCAGGAGCCGGTTGTGTTGTTGGTTGAGAGAGATATTCTTGTTTTCAATCTTGATATTTTGTAGGAATTTAATGTTGATTCGTAGACGAGGTTCGTATACGTTCGCTGCTACCAAATGTCATCAATGACATTTGGCTTGGGAATATTAACAAGTCTCTCACACGGACGAGTATAAGTCCCGGGTAGCTACCTCCCTGTCTCGCTATCTGTCTCTCTCTCAAATTGCCAAGCCCTTCTCCCGTCACCTGTCTCCTCTGAGGCCTGTCTACTGCTCTCTTGCCTGTTGGGTGGCTAATCTCCGTCTGAGCTCTCTTTCCTAAATTCTGGTGTAGCAGGGGTGTGTCACGTGTGTTCCTCGTGGATGGACTAGGTCTTTGTTCACGAGAGGACTGCTGACAGCTAATTGCATCATCTCCTTACTGGCCGCTGTCGTCAGCTTTCCTCAGTGTAAGCATGTTTAGCATTGCTCGATTCTCGCAGACTCAACACCTCTCATCATCTGACTCCCTGCTTCTATCTATCTATTTATCTATCTATCTATTATGATTTGTAAATATAATATGGGGTCCTACCACACATGGTTTTCTCATCATAGTACAATGTCACGAATTTATATAAGCTCACGTGAATTCGTGACATTACGCCCCATCAAAATCAAATTTTTGTTCAGAAAAATTTTCGATATACATACATATAAATCCTAACTCAGTCACACAAGATTCACACTGTGGTGTGTGTACTATCCTGCAACAGGAGAAAATCACAGTAGCCCATGAGCGTAAAAACCTCGTACAGTAATCCCCATACTACCTGGATGCCCACTTTCCGGACATCACCACTTACCGGACATTGTGGGCCTGGACCTTTGGAACCCAAAAATGGCCAGAAAAAGATAAAAATCCCCATAAAATCCTAATTTTTTCCCACCCGTAATTTGAAATTGCCGTGCGGCGCTGAACAACTGTTACACCACGGACCCTCACCCCTTCCTTCTTCTCCCCTCCCCCCCTCCCCTGTCAGGGTTGCCATTTGATATTTTTCATTACCAAATGTGGGCCAATTTGATCATGAAATATTCGCTTGGTAATGAATCAGAGTAATGCATTACCAAACAGATTTTTCACATGCATGAGGATACACAGGATGGAGATGGTGGACTGTTTGCTCACTCTGATGAATCTGCTAACGTACACAGGGTGAAAATAATCAATATGCTGTTAATTATACGAAGAGTGATTACATGTATTTCCACTTGTATATATAAATTGTGAAGAATAAATGCTAGCTTTATGAATTTGGTAATGGAAAGTTAAATTTGGTAATGAAAATTGAGGAGTCTGGTAATGTGACCGTTGTGATCTGGCAACTCTGTTTCCCCCTCACCAACACCCAAACAGTTATTGCCTAACTTCAATCGCGAGTGGTAGCATATCGTAATGGAAGCCACACGTGCTCATTTTTTTGTGAATAAACAGTGAATAAACTGCAATACCTCGCCAGTAGACCACACGGGAATTTACAGTGTCGTGCAGTGTTAAGAAATTAGAATTTAGTGTATAAAGAATTAACTGTGGAGTCCAAACCCAGCGGTTGAAACTGGCCTGATGCAATTAACAGTGTGCAGTGTTAAACAGTTATAACTCACAGTACAAAGAATTACTGTAAGTGCAGCACAACACTGGATTACTGTACGTGCTTCAAGAACATTTTGACCCGTGCCAAAACCTTACAAAAGGCGGCCACGAACATGCTGTAATTACCCTGGATGAGGTACAGTCACTTCTGATTTCTCATTCTTTGGTTCCTTTTCATTTATTCCATGCTTAATTACTGGTGTCAATCGTGTCTTAAATATGGTTAAATATGTGCTATGCATGCCCGGTATGGAGTTATTTAGGCGGCTTTCAAAATTAGACTGGGTTAGGGTCCTTAAGTACCAGGAGCCAGGGACTTGTTGTAAGTACCAAGAATGTTTAATATTGTATAAACTCACTTCTATAACCTCATTCTCTGGTTCTTTTGCATTTATTTCAGTCTTATATGTCCCTTATTGGTGTGATTTGGGTCTTAAATAGGTGCTATGCATGTCCAGAGGGAGCTGAATAGGTGTTTTTCTGAGTTAGGGTCCATAAGTACAAGTCCAGGAGGCTGGGGCCCACTATCCAGACGGGACCACTTTCCAGACATGCCTTTGGCTCTATTACATCGGATAGTGGGGGGATTACTGGATTATCGTTCATAGAAGCAAGCTTGAGGAAAAAACTCCGTGACAATGGTGAAAAATCCTGTACTCAGGTCAAACTGAGCAAAAAGTTAGCTACATTTACATTAACAACTGATTGTAATGTAGCATGATGTATGTAATACATGGTGTAGGTGTGACAGTTGTGGTGTAACTGTACGTACATGTAAAATGATATAATACAGATTAATAGTAAATAGAGACGACGCAGCAGAAAAGAAGAGGCGGCAGCATGTGGCAGAGACATTCAGCTGATCTGCATGACAAAATTGCTACACCCGCCAGCTGCACCTGCGAAAGCAATCAAGGTGGAGCATCAAAAGTGTCAGTATGACAAGGGATTTTTTTTTAATTACAATTTCTCTCTCTGCCTAGTAGTCAGTACTTATATTACAAAAAGTACACTTATTTTCTTAATGGATACATTATTAACCAGGAAACGTAGTCTTTGGATTGCTCAAATCTCTAAGGACCACTGTAGTTTACTGATTAAACCTACATTATTAACCAGGAAACGTGCTAGTCCTTGCGTTGCCCAAATCTCTGAGAATGGGCAGTTTACTGGTTAAACCTACATTATTAACCAGGAAACGTGCTAGTCCTTGGATTGCCCTAATCTCTGAGAACGGGCAGTTTAGTGGTTAAACCTAACACTACACTTACAATTAATAACGGCAAGCTGAGAATCCCTATGCAATCTCGGGCAGGTCTCATTTTAACACTCAACGTGGGTGTGAACACTCATGTTGATATCTCCGGGAGTCCTCAGAGAGGCCCACAGATTGAGACACAACAAGGTAATTCAAACACAGCCTCGGATTGTCCTTACGGGGGTCTCGAACTTCCCCCTAACCTATGGTATACATGTACAGTATATACAGGTCCTGGACGTAATGTGTCCTGTGGGACCAATGGGCGAGACTTCAGGTCTTACTGGTACACTAATAACTGGGAACCAAGCTAGTCCTTGGATTGCATAAATCTCTGAGGACGTCTGTCTTACGGAACCCAGCATACAACAGTTGCCTGTGTTAGTTATCAGTTAGCAGGTGAGACATCATGTCTGCACCTACATTACCACTGCCCTCTCTCTCTCAACTGACTCAGAGATAATGGGTGTGGATTCAAATGGCACAGGAAGGACATGTCCCTGATTGATGGTACGTTGGCACATTGCAGGAACGCACGAAGCTATCTATTTCTTGTACCATTCATGGCCAGAAAAAGTCAGCACAGATACACCCCTGGGTTTTCCTTTTGCCCATGTGACCTCCTAAGGCTAAACAATGACCCCATTCTAACAGTGCTTGGCAATACTTAACGGGAACGACAATGCAGTTGAACCTCGCCCTAGGGTGTTCGTGACTCACGGTAGAGTCGTCCTTGTTTACGAAGGAACCTGGCTTGCTCCCCGTGAATCTAACTCTATCCTTTTGCTTCTTCCGCACGGCAGCAAGTGTCGGGTCAGAATGTTGTTCTTGAACATCTTGGCTACAAATCAGATTTTCGGCGATGCAATGGTCACTGGGGTGACACAGTTCGGAGCCTTGGCCATGGCTCGTGTTACTGCAGCCAAAGTCTGAGTAGTGTCATCTATGGTGCAACTATACTTGGCACCGGATATGTTGCCTATAATAAGGTCAAACAAAGGTTCTGGCATGAAAACTGCAAGTGTCGTACCAGTGTAAAATGGAGATGCCACCTGGATACGTGCCTCAGGGAACAATCTAACTTATCCATCAATAAGCTGAGCTTGGATCTGTCAACCTGTGTACTCCTCAGGCCGAACTAGACTCTGCCTGACAGAGCAACCTGAGGAACCATTGTCTCTCAGGACCTTTACAGGAATGCCTCCCACAAACCTAGGCTGAACAAGGAAGGCACTGTTGCCTGTAGGAGGGCCGGTTGATGAGGCTGCTGAATGAATGATGCAGCAAACGGTGCCCTGAGAATTTGATACCTGAGGGGTTGTACTCATCATCTGGGGAGATGGAGCATTGACCACCTGTGGCAAAGAGTTCACGGTCGCTGGGGGACTAGTGAACTGTGGAGAGGAGGAAGCAGCCAGCCACAGTACCTGTACTGGTGGGGTTCGCACCACTGTGCGCTTGTTGTGGAATGAAGGCTGCGTTAGTCTCCTGCCTCCGATACACTGGGGCTGGTGCTGAAAAGGATTGTCCTGACCTTTGATTGTGTGGCTGATAATGCTGCTGGTTAGGGTACTTGTTGTACCCCTTCCAAGCAGGTTTCTGTGTATTTTGCCCCTGGTCCTTCTTGCAGTTTGTTTGGACCTTGGCCATTATTCTGAGAACGGCCTTGATGCTGGGGTTCAGTCTGAGACAGTTTCCAAGATTTATCAGGTTTCCTGTTCCAGGTGTGTTGCTTACGAGTTTGATACACGTACGGAGTGAAGAATACATCAGCCTTCTCCACCATTAGGCTGGCATCCCTTACCTGGCAGCTCTTAAGCTAAGCCATAAGCTCAGCAGGCCACGACTTTTCTAGCTGCATGCACAGCATAAGGTCAATTATCCCCTCTCATGTGGAAGGAGTTTCATCTTTCTCCATCCACTCATCTAAGTAAGCAGTAAGCCGATCAAGAAACTGAACAGCAGTCTCGTTTTCTTGTAGACACGCCCTCATAAACTGACTCCTGGCATTGTCAACTGTGAGACCGTATGCTTTGATGAGTGCAGCCTCCATCATCTCATACGTGAGATTGTCTCCATGAACTCTGTGGAGAATATCGAGGGCAGGACCCTCAAACAAGCTAAGAAACTGCAGCCGCTTAGCTGCCTCATTCGGCTGGTACAGCTGAGCCATGTCATCGAAACGAGCTATGAATGGCTTGATTCGCTTGCCTTCCTTGTATGGAGGAAGCTTGATGTGTGGGGTCGCCAGAACTTGTACAGGGAGAGCACTCGTGGAGCTTGGGTTAGCTGCACCAGATGTGTCTGAAGCCAAGGAGTCTCACTTGAGCTTCAGCATCTCAAGTTCATGTTTCTCACGTGCCTCGTTCTCGGCACGTTAGTATTCTCGTTGTTCTCTCTCGTTTTCACGTTCTCTCTCTCGTTGTTCTCGCTCATGTTCGCGTTCTCTCATTGTTCTTGCTCGTATTCACGTTCTCTCTCACATTGTTCGCATTGTTTTTGCTCGTGTTCACGTTGTTCTCGCTCATATTCACGTTGAATTTTACGCTCTTCACGGGCATCATTCTCACGTTGCTGTTCGTAACCAAACCGTGAGAGCACATACTCTTTAATTTGTTGGGGGTCGATAAGCCCCATATCTTTGGCTTCCTGTACATATATATTAGTAGCCATGACGCTAACTCAACTAAGGCTGAGTAGACTAAAGACTGAGTACTAACTGCTATTTTGCAGAGAAATGCCAATAATCAAAAGTAAAGAATTTAAGCATAGGTTGGTGGTGACCAGTTTTATCTAGTTAACCCGTAACGTCCCAAGGTTTTCCAGACCTCCGACATCCCCCAGTCCCGAGGTATTTTTGAAAAAATTTTTTTTGGCTAAAACCTTTGCTTTTGGTGAGAAACATCGAAAATTCATAGAGAAATCGCTCACCTGCGGTATAAAATACTCATTCCAGGTAGGAGTTCCTCCTTACCTGACTGGGTTTTCTAACATACTGGCACCAAAGAAAACGAGTTCTATGGAAGAGTAACTATTTTATCCACTCATAAACGGTATTTATTTATTTACTTGGTACGAATGTATATGTAGTATGAGAGTATATTGGTTTTCAAGCAGTAATAAAGGCATTATAAGCATTGTTTCACTCACTAACTAATCATCATACCTGACCTTTTTTTGCCACATTACCTGATCATTATTTCTGGCTGTTTCTTCTTCTAATGCTATGTAAACATTGTCCTCCACACTGTCATCGATTGGGGAATCACTCTGGCCCTGAATATCTTTACTAGCCAGGTCACTAGTAACAGGTGAATTGCCGAGACAATGGCGTGAGGGGGGGAGGGGGGAGGTTATGCGGTGTAAGGCATTGTCCCTGCTTGGCATCTTGTAGAGGAATAGAGGAAGGTGTCCCGTGTATACATACGAAAAATCACGCGCGAAAATTGAAAATTTTGCAAATTAGGGACCTTGCAATTACACAACGTACCAGTACGTCGCCGGGACTGGCAAATGCAAATTGTTGCAACATACCCATACATCGACGGGACGGGGCGGGTTAAAGTGGTAAAGAAAGAAAATTTTTAAAAATTGCACCTGACTGGGAAAACTATTATGTAAAATTAATAGAAATGAATCAATAACCACCAGTAAGATAGTGCCTATAGACACTAATGATAAATACCTAGGTGTGAGTGAGCGAGTATTATCTCGTTAATAACTTTAGAGCTAGGAGTTAATATCCTGGAATGAGGTCCCCAGATGTCACGGGGGGAATGTGAATTAATAAATTATAAATGCTGGCTGTTACTTGAAAACAGAGACAAGGAATTAACTTGTGAAAAGCTAGCAGTAAGTATTACATTATGGCGGCTTACTTCGCCTATTCTCTAAAGACAAGAATTTATAAACTTTCTCAACAGTACACAGCAGAGACTAATTACTCATGAGTGCTGTTTGTAGTACTGTTAGCCTTTCGAGAAAGTGACTCCACCCCTGACAATCAATAACTAATGCTAATAATAATAAACAGGTTCTTACCGGTGCTTGACTTCTGGCTGGCACAACGGATTTAAGTTTGATACAAAGGAACTAGCCTAAGTATCAGTTATGAATACTGTAAAGAGTTTGTGCAAACTAGGAGTGGCAACTAAAACAATCTTAATGTGAAGAAATAAAACACAAGTCTAATTACATAAAGCTCAAAGAAAAGAACTGTAAATTTATTGATTACAATAAAATAAATTTACATTATATGAATCTCAAAATAAATTCAAAAGGGGAATTTCATGGTCACTAGAGGACTCAGGAATACAAATAACAAGAGAATACACTCACTTGCTCATTCAAAAACTAAATAAACTTAAGCCTAGAAAAACGAACAGAAATTCTGGTCAGTGGAGGGGAGCCAAAACGAAAGTCTGGGTGCCTGTGATGAACACCAATGCTGCTATTCACTCAAGGCCCGCTTCGCCAATCACTGTCTAGATGGAGATTCAGGAATTCGCTGTACAACAGAGACGTTGCTCTACGCTGGGCACAAAACGATCCGATTCTCGCGATGATCCCGGGCTGACTAACTTCAACTTGGAAGGGAGGTACGAGCTTGCCGTATTAGCAGGAAGTAGGCGTGGCCTAAGTTCAATGGTCAACGGAAAGAAGGTGAACAATATAGGCTCATAATATATCACTCAGTGAAACCACTAATGTTGTGGATAAGAATGATCACTTGTGAAACAGTGACAAACGTTCTGAAAACCATCCCGATTGAAGTGAATATGAGGACGGTTGAACTGAGTTATGCACAGTGGGAATTCCTCTAGAGTTCGTGGTTTTCTCATCACAGTACAATGTCACGAATTTATATATGCTCATGCGGATTCGTGACAATTATAAATCTCCTTCTCTTAGCTCTTCTATGGCAGACAAAAGAGGGTTTGATCCTCAAACCCTAAAAAAATCAAAGATCTCCTACCTCGCCCTGAGGGCTGCAGCATAGGATGTGCACCCAGCAGCAAATGTTCACAACAACAATCACCTGCCAGCATTGTATCATGCCTTCCACAATTTTCATTGCTTCAGACGACAGAGTATTTTACCTCCTTATACTCTTCTTTTGTTTGCTTTATATCACAGCCGGAAGAGATTAGTGTCATCAAACTTTTCCTCAGTTTGTACCTGGGGGTAGTTTTTTTTTTTTAAAGAATATTCCCCCAGTATCTCTACTTGTCGTACAAGACGACTAAAAGGGTTGGCGGAGGGTTGGTGCCCCTCCCCAGAAAACAACTAACTAAAAAGACAAACAAGAAGCCTCGGACAAGGACTGACCAAATGATGACGACCAAGGACCAGACGAAAGACATTGTAATGGCAACATGGAATGTAAGAGGTGCGAATGATGAGGTGAAAGAGAGAGAAATTGTCCAGGTGCTTGAGCGGACGAAAGTGAATGTATGAGGAATAACCGAAACTAAATGGAGAGGAGAGTGTGTAAGAGAATGGGAGTATGGATGGGGTATATGTGCAGGAGTAGGTAAGGATGAAAGGGTGAAAGAAGGAGTGTGTATAGTTGTGAGTAAAAGATGGAAGTAGAGCATAAGAGAGTATGGATCAGTTGGATCAAGGATTGTGTGGGTAAGGTTGAAAGTTGGAATACAAATGCAGGCGATTGTGTGTGTGTATGAGCCAACGCAAGATCGTGCAAGCAGAGTGAGAGAAAAGTTCTGGACAAATGTGGAAGTGTGCATGGAAAAGTTTGGAAGGAATGAGAGAGTGTTTTTGATCAGTGATATGAATGGTAAAGTAAGGAATGTGAAGGTGGATGGAATAGCTGGTGAGTGGGGTATGCCTGCTGAGATAGATGAGAATGGGAGTGCGTTAGTGGACATTTGTGCTGGGAGGGGGTTGGTGACAGCCAGTACCCTCTTCAGGCATAAAATGATCCACAGGTATACATGGCGAGTGATGAGAAGGATGGGTCGTGAACTGAATGAAAGGAAGGCAATGATTGATTATGTGTATGTGGATGAAAGCGTGCGAAGATGTGTAATGGATGCAAGAGCTTATAGAGGTTGCGGGAGTGGACTTTCTGACCACTACTTGGTGGTGGCCAGAATCAAGATCCAATAAGATGGAAAAATAGAAGAAGGAAAGGACAGGAAGAAGGAGTATTTGCAAGGAGAGTGGAGAGGTTACAAGTGGATGAGAAAAAGGCAGAGTATAAGAGAGAAGAGGAGGAACGATTGGGCAAATATGAATAGGAGCACATGGGGGACGTGGAAGGTGTGTGCAGAATATTCACAGAAGAAATATGTGCACCATGTGATGTGGTGTGTGGGATGAAGAGAAGATGGAAGGGGGGGTTCAAGGAACAGCGTGGTGGACTGAAGAGGTGAGCCAGGTTGTGGCACAAAAGAAGAAAGCATACAATGAATGGATGAGGAACAGGGACGTGGAAGAAGTTGAGAGGTGGAAGAGAGAGTTATATGTAAAAAGAAAGAGAGACAGGTGAAAAGATTAGTAAGAGAGAGTAAAAAGACAGTGGATGAGGAATTTGGAAGGAATTTGAGAGTAAAGTGGATGGACTGTTAGAAAATGTTCAGGAAAGAGGTGAAAAGAGTAAGACAGGGTGGAAGTGAGGTTAGCAGGGGAGTGAAAGATAAAAATGGTAGATTACTAGTGGAGAAGGGAGAAAAAGTGAGCAGATGGAGTGAACACTTTAAGGAATTGTTGAACATAGAGGATGGAAGTAATGCGAGTATAACTGGCTGGGGAATGGCTGGGAGAAGGAAGGAGGTGAGAAGACAGGAAGAAATCAGTAGGATAGAAGTTGTGGAAGCAATGAAGAAAGTTAAATTGGGGAAAACCCCAGGAATTGATTGAGTGTGTGGTGAAATGCTGAAGCATGGGGGAGAGATAGTAGTAGAATGGATGTGGAAGATGTGCAGTTTGGCCTGGGAGGAAGGTAGAGTCCTGGAGGATTGGAAGTCAGGTATAATTATTCCCTTGTACAAAGGAAAAGGGGGAAAAGAAGTGTGTGGTAATCATAGGGGCATTTGTCTTCTTAGTGTAACAGGAAAAGTGTATGGTAGGATACTTATTGACAGAGTTAGAGAAAGAACAGAGGAATTAGTTGGAGAAGAACAGGGAGGCTTTAAGAAGGGAAGAGGTTGTGTGGATCAGATATTCATTCTTAGATCTTTAGTGGAAAAGTTTCTAGAGAAGGGAAAGAAGTTGTATGTAGCTTTCATGGATTTGGAGAAAGCATATGACAGCGTGGATAGACAAGGATTGTGGAAAGTATTAAGAATATATGGAGTAGATGGGAAGTTGTTGAATGCTGTGAAGAGTATGTATGATGGTGCTAAGGCACCATCATACATACTGTGTGTAGATGGAGAACTGAGTGAATTTTTCTTTTTGAAGGTTGGGTTGATACAGGGATGTGTCATGTCTCCGTGGGTGTTTCATTGTGTATATGGATGGGGTAATAAAGAGGGTACAAGGTAGGGTAGTGGATGTTGGAGTGGCCCTGGTGAGACAGGATAGTGTTTGGAAACTCCCTGTACTGTTGTTTGCAGATGATACTGTGTTGTTGAGTGAAGATGAAGGGGAGCTGCAAGGCTTGATGGATGAGTTTGGAAGAGTGTGAAAGAAACGGAAACTAAAGGTTAATGTAGGGAAGAGTAAAGTGATGGTCTTTGAGAGAGGTGAAGTCAGTGAATGTACGAGTACAGCGAGGTTGGATGGTGAGGAATTGGAAAATGTGAGTACGTTTAAGTACTTGGGTAGTGTGATGAGTAAGGATGGATGTTTGGAGGGTGAAGTGCTTGAAAGGGTACAGCTGGGAAGAAAGGTTGCTGGTTCTTTGAAAGGAGTGATAAGAAACAGGGAAGTGAGCATGGAAGTGAAAAAGTTACTACATGACAATATTGTGATACCGATTCTAACGTATGGAAGTGAAGCTTGGACGTTTTTGGAAAGACACAAGTCAAGAGTGAGAGCAGTTGAAATGAGTTATTTAAGAGGACCCTGTGGAGTCACATGGAGAGACAGGCTGAGGAATGAAGATATAAAGGAGCGTTGTGGTGTGGATGTGGATGTGATAGGAAGCGATAGGAGGAACACACTGAGGTGGTTTGGCCATGTGGAGAGGATGGAGGGTGATAGTCTGACGAAGAGAGTGTATGTGAGTGAGGTGGAGGCGGGAAGAGGGAGGGGGAGGCCGAGGATGAGATGGAGGAATGGGGTGGAGAGGTATATGAGAGAGGGATGGGGGTGAGTTGGGAGTAGGGCAGTGAAATGCGGGGGACAGGGCGACGTGGAGGCGATTTGTTTGTGGCCACCCCGAAAGAGATTGAGGCGTATGGCTTTAGATAGATACAGTAGATAGAATTAGAAATCTCTTATGATCTGAAAAAATTGCTAGGCTCCTAAATGAACTTCACTGGATTTCAAAAGTTAGTGCTCAATGTTTCAATAATGTAAAGTGATGGAACGATCTTACTGATCGGAACAGTACTCAAAAGGCATTAATCTTTCTTCTTTTATCTTCTTCATTTCCTCCTCCTCCTCCTCCTCCTCCTTTTTATTCTTCTTCCAACCCCAGCATGATAGACTAAGGATGGTTCATTCCCCAATCCCTCCTATAACACACTACATAATAGCTAGTGAGTGTCAAAACGTAATATAGAGGTTTGAAAAATGTCGTGCCTAACCTCGAGAGATCTGGAGGAAACAATAATACACATTCTAGCTAGGGAATTTTGCACACAGCACAGTATGACACGGGAGGGGAAGCTCCACAGTGACAGAGGGTTCCCTCACACGTGCCCTCACACATTACCGTACCCAACAAATCATATACAGGGGAAATTGGAGAGAAAGGTCAGAAGGGGTTAGGAAAGAAAAGAGGCATGGTGGGAGAGGCAGGAACAGAGGGCACGGAGTTAGCTAGCATAAACCACTCTCGCCTCAGTACTGCTCTTGTGAAGATAACTTCCTCTGGAGAATAAAACTGCAGTCAAACTCCAGCCATATCTTTATCTTTCTCCTGCCATCCATGATAAGATCAACTTCAACATTCGCTTCTCTTAAAATACCTCCAGTCTAACACAATTTTGGAAACTCTCGACGATGGCTACGATATCATTTGGTGGTGGCGGTGGGGTTCAAACTCATGCCTCCAAAAAGACTGGTGAGCAGATTATCTGTTATTAATGATACATGAACTATTACTGATGTTGGTGTTAGAGTCGCTTCTAAGTATGGATAATATAGCATGAAATTCCTGTCCTGAAACAAAGGCCTCAAAACATGTTTATGTATGCCTTGACTGATTATTTGACACAGATTGTGAACTGTAAGTAAATTCATGGTGATCTTGCCTTTACCAGCATTTGCAATACCTTTCATCAGTGCTTGATACTGAGCCCTGGTGTTGTCTAACTGAAATACTATTATGTCAATATGTTCCATGACTAGTGAGAAGTGATGAAAAAGTGTCATGTTTCCTTCCACTGCATTTATTTTGTCCACACTCGGTTGAGTTATCCTTTCTGCCTTTCTTAGATTTTTCACAATCGTCATCATTGCTGTATTTTGATTGTCAGCTAGCTTATATTGATATGTTAATACCTGAGCTATCTTATTAAATTTGTTGTTGATTTCTTGAAGATCTTTTTCCGTAGCCAGTCCAAAAATATTCCCTAGAACTGCACTACCCAGATCGAACAAACCGCGTCTCTCACGTGTACGTGTGATGTTGTTCATGTCCCTAAGTGTCTCAGTTCCACCAGATGGGATATCTTGGATCATGATAAACATGGTAGTTTTTGCTTGTTCTAATTTCCATTTTGTTAACTTCATGAACTCAGTCACTTCATTTGTGTTATGAGCTTCTGAAGCGGAACTTCTTATCATTGCTTCCAGTGTCCTCAGTGTCTTAGCAATGTTCTCTAACATTACCGTTAATTCATATAAGATATCCAGACTAATTTCAGTACTCATGATATCTTTCATACTTGCTGTCGGGGCCATTGGGACTACAAGACATCCTTGCCTTATTATATGTTGAGGGTCTAAGCAAGCTGATCCTCTTGCTATATAGATGAGAATCCATGGTGTAAGTCCCTCACCGTTACCTACCGAAAAAAAAATCTATTAATTAACTAATACAGTCATGCTGAGGTCGATGATAGTGATGATGCAAATTACTGTATAAACTGGCTCATGGAGAACAATACCTTTGTTCGTTGTTTTACTTAAAGAAGGAGTTTAAATCGATACCTAGATCACATAAATGCTGTATTGTGGCATTTGTGGCAAGAGTTGCACCTGTTTTTGTTTTTTTGTTATAGAGTCTTAATTTATTTCTCTATGTATTAATTTCTTCTAATTTATTTTCATCGTGAGTGTTCTGGTGTTCGGTGGTGTCCGAGGTTACATATTTCTATCTATCTATCTACTGCCAGACGCTATATCCCCGTAAGGGGTGGCCTTTTGACTTTCAGTTATTTGTTTTATAGGGAGGGGCACTAACCCTCCACCAACCCACTTGTTGACACGTAGGGAGCACGTATGGTTTGGTTATATGGTTACCATCTAGCGTTGTAAATGGTTTTTGGCTTATAGGAAATCATTTGGCTTTTCACTCAATGTAAAGCCACCTGTGAAGGAAAGAAAAGCAAAAAGAAGTGACAGGAAAGATATGAGAGGAGGGCAGGCACAGAAAAAGAATGATAAAGGCTAAGTAGGCAGCACTACATCAAGTGAGTGGATGATGGTCGCCACCACCTACCACTACATATTTGCTGGCTAAATTCTTTGACACATTTTTTAATGATCAACATGACTTTGCTTTTCTTCACCACTCGACAGTGCCTTAATTACTACCTAATTGGCTGTTTTCTTAATTACTCTGAATGGGCCTTCAAAATTCTGTGAGAGTTTATTGTCTCTAGTGTGAATGATACCATAGACAATGTTTCCTATGCTGATAGTTGGTTCATTTGCCTTTTTATTAAATGATTCCGCCATTCCTTCCTTGGACATCGATAATTGTTTCCTCACCATTTTGTGTATATCCTGGAATTCAAGCAAACGTAGTTTAGGATAATCGTCATAATTGTATACAGGCAAATATTCACCTTCCAGAATCTCATAGGATGATTTTTTGTCTGTCCCGTAGATAATGAAACGGGGTGTGTCTCCTACAGACTTGTTTATTGCACAATAATTGATGCTTCCACTCTGGGAATCCAATCATCCCAGCTTGTATAATTTTTATTGAGAATGTGTCGTAACACATCCAACACTTTTGTGTTTTGTCTCTCTACCAACCCAGTGGATGCTGGGTGATAGGCCAAGACATTGACCTTTTTTAGATTGTATTGTTTACATATTTCTTGTAAGATTTCAGAATTAAACTCACCTCTATTATAACTTATCGATACCTTTGGTGTGGTGAATCTACATATATTATGGTCTATAATTACCCATGCCACTGTTTCTGTTGTCTTATCGTTAATTGGGACTAAATTACATATCTTGTGAAATGATCTGAAGCAACGAAGAGATTCATTCATTCATTGCCAGACGCCATGTATCCCAGATAGGGTGGCCAAGGGCTTAGAGTTAATTGTTTTACAGGGAGGGGCACTAATCCTCCACCAACCCCACTTGAAACGAAGAGATATTGGTTATTATTGTAAGATAAGGGTAACTTATGCAAGTCAACAGCGACAACAGCAAATGGTTGGTTAGGTACAGGATAGTTTTCTATAGGTGCAGGTGTTAACGTGTAGCCTTTGTGTCTCACACATGATTCGCATCTGTCTATGTGATTGTGTATGTCTTTGCATAATGATGGCCGGTAGTATAGCATCCGGGCTTGTCTGACAGTCCTGTTTTTGCCAGGATGTCCTGCATGTGGACTATTGTGTATTGTCCTTAAAACCTGTGGTATCATTTCATTACGTACCACTTGTTGCCTGTTATTACATCTGAGGCCTTGCACGCCACAAGGAGTAAAGCGCCACACCTGCTGAAATCTGTTTTTATCAGCCAGCAGCTCCCTCAAACATTACACTCTGACTGTTCAAAGTCGCTTTGCTTAATTCCAATTAGTGAAGTAAAAATGAAAGTCTGAAATGAGAAGTGTGCCCCAAGTGACCTTTGTGACACTTGGTCTGGAGTGAAGGTTCTGTTGCATGCCAAAAAGGGTAAACTCCATTCGTATGTCAATCTATCTATCTGTCTATCCATCCTTCAGCTTATTAAAGGTGTGCTTCTTAAATAATAAACTAAGTGTGCTTTGTATTTTCTTTTGTTCTACACAGTAAACCACAAGCTTTGGCAGATATGTATTTGGGTGCCCTTTGAGCACCAATGCAAGGGTTGCACTTTGCACTTTATCGTTTAGTTCCATATTGCCCTTAAAAAACAACTTACCTTTATCATAGTATTGAACGAATATGATACTTTATTGGTTTGAATAAGAAAAACTACACAAAAATGACTGCAAAATGCTCACAAAGTCCGACAAGACACTAGCAAAAAACATTTTTCTGCTGATGACGTAATTTTAACAATGAAAATATTATTTTACCAAATTTCTTAGATTTTGCCCTTAGAGCACCTTATGTCCAAATTTTAAAAAATATAACTAAAAAATTACATTTCTATGAACTTTTTTATGCCGCCAGACTTTGAAGGCAATTTTTGGAAGATTATAAATGTGTCACTTTGCCCCTTGTTGCGTGCAGGGCCTCTTTTCTTCGATGATTTGGTTGTCCTGGGTTGATCCTATAAAAGGCATTGTCGGCTGCTGTGTATTGTTCGAATGGTATATTTAGCTAGGGTAACTGTATGTCTTCACTCCTCTCCAACTTATATATAACTGTAGACCACGTTATTTTGTAATGCAAAGAACACTGCAAGTGCCTCTAGGTCTGCAGTGAAATACTTTTCTCTGCACCTTTTATTTGTCTGCCAGCGAATACAGTTGGCTGATTTTTTCCACGCTTATCTTCTTGCATCAATACGGCCCCTAATCCTTTAAGTGATGCATCTATGCAAATTACAAATGGTTTTGTGAAGTTAGGATAGGCCAAGCAAGGTGCACATGTAAGTTTATCTTTTAATTCATTAAATGCTAGTTTTTGTTCCTCTCCACACTGAAATACAGCTTGTTTTTTTCGGCAGGTGGAGTAATGATTCTACTAGGTGAGAGAATTGTTGTATGAATGATCTGTAGTATCCAGCTGTCATAAAAATTGTCTTACTTCATCCACATTTGTGGGTTCAGGGAAAGCCCTTACTGCTTGTGTTTTCTTATCTGATGTGTGGATACCTTCTGCATCAAATCTGTGGCCTGAGAATTCTATTTGCTTAAATTCAAATTTGTATTTAGACGGCTTAATTTTCAAACCAGCATTGGGAAACTTGTGTAGAAGCTGGTCCAATTTCTGTAAATGTTCATCTATTGTGTGTGTTGCAATTATATGTCGTCAAAGCACACACAGACACCATTTCCCAACATTTCTGATAGTACACAATTCAATAATCGTTGGAATGTGCCAGGACCTGTCCTTAACCCCATCGGCATTCTTTTATACTGATAAAACCCTGTATTTGTAGAGAAAGTAGCGTTTTTGTGCAAGACATCATTAAGCGCGATCTGATAATATCCGTTAAGCAAATCAATTGTGGATAATACATTATTTTTTCGTCCAGTATTTTGCAAGACATCACTTAACAGCATAGAAAACCAGTCTGGGATTCTGTGTTGGTTTAATTTACGTTAATCTACTGCCGCACGCATTTCAGCATTTCCTTTGGGCATGAAAAATAATGGGGCATTCCACGGGGAGACTGATGGCTCACTAAGAGCCATATTTAACATTTCATCAGCATATTTATTTGCAAGGGTATGTTGTGAGTGTGCTACCCTATATGCTGGTACATATATTGGCTGTGTGTCCTGGTGTATGTTAATCTTGTGTTTAATCAGGTTAGTACACCCTAATTTTTTTCCATGTAATGCGACTGTCTGTCGGTGTTTTTGTAATAAATCCAGTAGATCATTTTCCACATCAAAATTTCGTGAGTGAATCAAATTCTCCTTTATGCACTCTCTGTCCTTTGATTTTAGCTTACCTGATGTTCCACCTATTGTTACTTCACGTATAGGAGCTGGACAAGTCTCTAAAGTGCATATACAAGTCCCCCTTTTGATCTGCATTTCTCCATTCATCTAATAAATTAAGAACACATGAGTTTTTCCATCGTTATTCACCTGACATAAGGCGTTTTCCACCGAGAGTCCTTTTCATTCAACATGATTCTTCCAAGACAATAACATTACCATCCTTCAATTTACTCTTTATGGTGACTTTCATACATGATTTAGGTGGAATACCTACATCATTGGTGAATGAATGAATGAATGAATGAAAATGTGACATGGCGGCGCAACAGCAGGGGTCATATGCCACCAAACACAAACATTAAAAGAAAATCAGAATATATATAAACCATAAAAAGCAAGGGTAAAATGATATACAAAACAATGAACAGAATAAAAGAAACAACAGAAACTAAAATTCAGTGGAAAGATTGAGGTTAAACGAGAAAATTATCATTTAAACATAAACTAAAATTTGGTCAAGCCCTACAGCTTGTGAAGAAGGCCAGAGCACAACATAAATGAGAAGGTGCCTCCCCCCTTAGCACAAGCTTCTTCCCAATGCAGCAAGTAGAGAAAGTACGATCCGTTGCCGGCTCAGCACCTGGAAAGGTACCGCCTACGAAGGTCCTCATGACTGGGACATTCCACAAGAAGATGCCGCACAGTCAAAGGAACCAGACAGTCATCACAATAGGAAAGGGGTGCCCTCTCCATGAAAAAAAACATGAGTCAGCCTAGTGCGGCCAATCCGGAGACAGGCCGAGGCTGTTTCCCACTGTTGGGACAGTCCCACATACCCCCCCATCGCCTTGGTTCTGACGAATGGTGTGGAGTTGGTTTGCCTCTACCTCATCCCACCACCTCTGCCAGCAGAAACAGACAGCCTCCACAGTGGCTGTACATAAATCCTCAGATGGGACACGGTAATGAGGAGACAAAGGGCGAGAGGTAGCTGCTCTCGCCAAGAGTCAGCACGACCATTGCCCACGACCCCCGCATGTGCAGGGACCCAACACAGTGGTACAGAGTATCCTTGCCTATGTAATAAGTAGAGCCACTCCAAGACAGACAAGACAGGGGGATGTGATGGAAAACCACAAGCAAAGCTTGTAGGGCACTGGCTGAGTCACTTAAAATGGTAAAAGAAGCTGGCAGAAAACTAAAATATCAATTCGGCTGTAACTAATATGGCAGTAATTTCAGCGGTAAAAACAGATGCAGAAGTAGGGAGGCTCCCACTAAGATCATGAAAAATGACACCAAAGCCTGTCCCAACACGGGATTTAGAGCCATCAGTATATACAGGAATTGAGTCACTGTGAGCAGAGGCATGTTCTGAAAAATAGAACAAGGCTGCCTGAGAGGAAAGGGAGGCCTTCCTTTCAAGAACATAATCACATGGTTGTATCTCTGGGAGAAGCCAGGGAGCCACTCGGAGGACAAGCACAGGGCAAACAGGGGAGGACTGAATACCAACTCCCCCATGGCAGTCTTCACTCTGTATCCAAACAGGTGTGGATTGCGAGGGTGGGTTTTCAAAAAGGGGATAAGAGTGACCTCAGATACAGCCTTACAACTCAATGAGGCCAGAACATGGTGAAGGCGGTGTCAACACTGCACTATTACTGACTGCCGGCGGAGATCCAGTGACGGTTCGTTTGCATCAACCAATAGGCTTTCAAGTGGGGAAGACCGGGAAGCCCCAGTTGACAGACGAATCTCAGCATGAAGGACTGAATTTAGTGGCCGTGGCCATGTCTCAGTAGCAGAAGAGTATACCACTCATCCATAGTCCAATTTTCTCCTTACTAAGGCAAGGTAAAGGTGGAGCAGGATGTTTCTGTCAGTGCCCCAAGACAAATGAGACAGAGTCCATAAGAGAGACAGGGCATGGAGGCATGATAGTCTTAAGGAATGGATATATGGTACCCACGTCAGTCTCCGGTCAAAAACAAGACCAAGAAGCCTTATCTCATCCACACATCGCACCCTGTGACTACATAACTGGAGATCTGGGTCTCCGTGTATACCTCTCAAACGGCAGAAATGCAAGACCACCACCTTTGTTGAGGAGACGAGGAAGCCGTGCATGGTGGCCCACCGAGAGACCCTGTCCAGAGTGAGCTGCATGCGACGTTCAGCCACGGACATTCGGGAAGCAGCATCCCATAGAGCCAAATCATCAACATAAAGTGAGGCCGACATCCCTTCTGGAATTGAGTACACAATACCGTCCAGTGCTAAAGCAAAAAGGGTCACACTGAGGACACTTCCTTGAGGCACCCCTTCCTCCTGAGGGTATGAAGGAGACAGGGTGACACCAACCCTAACCCTGAAGGAGCGGTCACGCAGCCTGCCAAGTAAACCTAAAGAATGGAGTTGTCGGAAGATACCAAACTGCCATGTAGTATCATATGCCTTTTCTAGGTCAAAGAAAATGCACACCAGATGCTGCTGCCTACCAAGTGCATCACAAGCTGCAGCCTCAAGACGGACCAGTGCATCCGTTGTTGAGCAATATTTTCGAAAACCAGACTGACACTGAGAGAGACATTCATTGCTTTCTAGGAAATACCTTAGGCACGTGTTGACCATTTTCTCAAATAATTTACACAGGCAGACATTAAGGCAATTGATCGATACTCCAGGGGACGTAACCTGCCTTCCCCAGCTTCTGGAATAGCAGGACAATAGCCTCACGCCAAGAGGAGGCAAGAGAAGATCCCTTCCAGATTCTAAAAAACGTCTAGGGAGAAATGACAGTGCATCATCATTCACGTGCCGAAGCATCATGTAGGAAATATCATCCGGCCCTGGTGGGGTGTCATAACAGAGGGAAAGGGCAGATTGGATCCAGTTCACGATAAGAGAAAGGGAGGTTGTAGGACTCCACATTCCCTGAATGGAAGTCCAGCACCCTTTCCTCCTCTACCTCCCGATGTGTGGCAAAAATTAGTGAGCTAGTGTTTCTATGACTGACCGCCACTAAGGCAGACGCAAAAATATTGGCCACAGCTGCGGGGTCACGAATAGGCTCACCATTAGACATCAGCACAGGGGAACTGCCTTGAGTGAATTTTCCTGAAATCTTTTGCACCCTCTTCCACACCCGAGACACTGGCGTCTTTGAGTTTACAGATGACCCTCAAGCCCTCCAAGAGTCCCGCCTAGCTTGTTTCAGTATCCGATGAGCCTTAGCCCGCGCCCTTCTGAACTCAACAAGATTATGCTCTGTCTTGCACCTACGATAGTGGGAGAAAGCCAACTTCTTAGCATGTACAGCTACACTGCAATCCTCATTCCACCTTGGGACAGGTCAGTAGCGATACGTGCCAGAGGTTTTAGGAACAGCATGAAGGGTAGCAGAATGCAGAACGGAGGTAAAGAACGAAATAGCCCCATCAATATGCGAGTAGTCTTCAACTGAGGCATTAATAGAAATCAGAGAAGAGAAAAGGGACCAGTCTGCCTTATCCACTCACCACTTCGGCAGACAAGAGCAGGGACTAGATACTGCTGCAGTAAGGAGGATGGGAAAGTGATCACTTCCATTGAGATCCTCCATAACCTCCCAAATAAAGTCCAGGAGACAGTCAGGAGAGCAGATAGAGAGGTCAGTTGCAGTAAATGAACCCATTTGGGGGCGAATATGTGTAAATGCCCCAGTATTGAACAGGTCAAGATCCTCATCCTCCAATAAGAACACCAACAAACTCCACGTTGGTTAACAAGATGGGTGGTGACCATTAAAGTCCCCCAAGAGAAGAAATGGCGTAGGTAACTGGCCAAGAAGGTTCTCAGAAGTTCCACCCTACTGATTGCTGTGTTGGGCAGTAAATAAATGGAACAAACTGTATACCTGCGATGGGCATACAACCGCACAGCAACATACTGGAGTTCAGACTGGAGGTGGACTGGCCGATGAGGGATGTCAGTTCTCACCAAAGCAGCACCACCTCCAACAGGACCTTGGGTTGGCACTTAGTAAAAAGCATTGTACTCAGGTGGTGCATGGGGAGTGGAAACCCTACAAAAGTTTCCCTGGAGACACACACACACATAGGGGAACAAGTCAGGAGCGTCCGCAGCTCCTCTCAGCTACCACACCCTCGACAGTTCCATTGTACATAGTATACTGGCTGAGAATGCCATAGTACCCATAGTGAAGGAAGAATCAGGATGAGGGGCGAGACAACCATGGCTCCCCAGCGAGTTTGGATTGATGCTTATGAGAGCCCTTTGGAGGAGCCTGCCCAGCACCAGAAACCTGCATACTCTGTCTAACATCCGAAGGCAAACATGAGGATGAGGGAGTAAGTTTTACAACATTCTTTCTTGGAGGGGGCATACCAGTTTGTTTGGAAGGCGGCTTGGGGGCTCCCTTTGGAGATGTAGGACTGCCAGTACCCCCACCAGAAGCCTCAAAAGTGGAAGTAGAGTCCACATGACTCGAATCTTTTGAGGAGGCCATCCGCCATCCTCGTTGGTGCTTCATATCTGAATCACCAACGAGCTGTCCAACAACATCCCCAGGTCGGGATGGGATCGGAGGTGAACCTTCGGTTTCAGATGTCGCCTGGCTAGATTCCCTCAGCCTGCTGGGCAGAGGGAATAGGAGAGGTGTCGACAGAAGGGTCAACAACAGAGAACTTAGGTGGCCAATCTTCATGCTCAGAGGACTGATGAACAACAATGAGATTTGTCAGGTACAGGTAGAGGCCTTGGGCATACTGGGTAGGACAGAAGTCTGGTCAACTTGGACATCTACCACCACCACAGAAGTGTGCAGGCCATCAGTCACCGGAATCGGGGTGGAAACATTCTGAGTAGGGAGTGGGCAAGGTTCATTTTCACAAAAAGTATGAACGGCAGGGACAGCATCCTGCAAAGCACTAGATGATGAAGTGGGCACTGGATTGGGTCGAGGCCATCTCAGAGATAAAGGGCGGTGCACTGGCATTCCATAAAGGACAGAAGCATAAATAACACAGAGCTGGAAGAAGCGAGTTTGGGCTCTCTTCTTAACCTCGGGAAACAAAACCTTCTCAAGTGTTCGAATTGACAAAATCTCCTTTTCTAACAATAGCAAGGATAACTTTTAGAAGATACAGAATGACAGCCCCCACAATGATAGCATTTAAGGGGTTCTGGACAGTCACTGATATGACTTAGTCTACCACTGAGATACAGACACCAGGAGGCCAGCCCATGCACAGCGGCAAAAACAGCTAACATGTCCATACCCCTGCCCAGTGAAGCAGCGCTTTGGGGTTGGCATACACGGCATCACAGGAATATAAAGCCATGCTAATTTCACAGAGCTAGGCAATGCCATTTTGTCAAAGTTAAGAACAATGTTGGAGTTGGGCTCAGAATCCCATCTATCTTTTTCTGAAGGTGCTCAACCTTCATCACACCAAAGGACTGCAGCTTCTCAAACAGTTGCTCCTCTGAGTAGTGGAGGATGTCACAAGAGCAAATGACTCCCTTACTTTGGTTAAAGGTTCCATAAGGAACACAGGTAATAGCAGAGCCAGCAACAGAGGTCAGTGTCTTTAGGTGGGAGATCTCTTCTGGGGAAGACACATCAGTTAGAATACTTCCATCTTCCTGGGATGAGATCTTGGGCTTTTTTTTTTTTCTCAAGGGATGACACAATGGCATGGTGTAATTTGAAGATATCAATATCTAGGACTGACCCACCTACGGTGGATTTCAGCACCAGATATTTTGGATATGATGAGGGCACCGGCTCTTCTGTGCTCAGCCACAGAGCTGTACCTACCCGACGAGACCTCCTCCCAGCCCCAGCTGAACACTGGGGCAAAGGAGGACATTCACCAGGGGCCTGGTAAGGCTTTAACCCTTAAGACCGCAATTGTTTCAATTCGGGGGTGTTTTGGCGACTTTCACCAAAGGCAACTTGACTGTGTTCTGGCTAAAGAGGAAGAATTTATACACCTCACAAGGCAATCCGTACCCCCGTAGGCCTAATGGTTACCGCACAATCGCGCATCAAAGTTTAAAAAAGTTTATGATAGTTACCCCTCGAAAACAATCAATAACATGAAAATTTTGATAACTACCTATTTTTCTTATTGAAACAGATCATTTCAAAGTGTTTTGTCACATTAACCATGAAAACAGGTGTATGTAGGTGTGGGGAGATTACTAGGCTGTGGGGGAGATTTTGTAGGCTGTGGAGTGTAGGCCTATAGGTACGGGGTTGGAAATAACCATGAAAAGAAAGCACTTCATTGTGTTCTGTAACATCTTCCATGAAAACTGGTGTGTAGGTGTGGGGAGATAACTAGTGTGGGGAGTAAGCCTACAAGGCCTTGGTGAGTACAAGGGGAGAAAAATTTTGGCAACAACCAATTTCTCTTGTGGAAACCCTCCATTTCAATGGGATTTGTCATACCAGCCATAAAAACAGGTGTGTATGTAGGTGTGGGGAGATAAAACAGGTGTGGGGAGTAGCCCTACAAGGACTCATAGTCATTCCAAAACTAACACAGACGCATATAAATGTTTATAACCATCAAGGACATCAAAATAAAGTTGAATAATGATATAAATGCATGCATAAGAAAGGAAAAAAAATTAATAATTTGTTTCCGATTTCTCTTTTTACTGTCCCAACTTCTCGATACACATTTATCACACCATTACAATTATCACATTATCATTACACTTCATCACACTTATCATTACAGTTTTGGCAACAACCAAATTCTCTTGTGGAAACTCTCTATTTCATTGGAATTTATCACACTAGCCATGGAGACAGGTGTGTTTGTATGTGTGGGGTGATGAAACAGTTGCGGGGAGTAGCACTACAAGGCCTCATAGTTTTTGAATACTAACAGACGAACACTACTCAGGGATGCTAATATGGGAAGGTTGGGATAATTAAAAAAAAAAAAAAAATGCATCGTATGTAGTAAAACATACAGCATTCTCCAACTACATACGTACATAAACTAGTAGGTACGAAGTGAGAAATGAACAGAGTGAGGTGCAAAAAATTTGGGAAGTAGTAGAAATATTATGAAACAGGTACGTACATCAGGCCTGACACTCAGGGGCCTGTTGGGGGTTGGAAGGATAGTGAGGGACAAGTACGGTGAGATGGGGTGGCATTGGGAGGAGGGAACGAGGCTAGCAGGGAGGGAGGAGGGGCAAGAGAGGGTGGGAAGGGACGCAGGTTGTTGAGGAAGGAGAGATGCAGTTGTGGGGAGGGGTGGGAGAGTGACGGGGTACAAGGTGGGCATGAGGGAGAGGAGTAGAGGGTGACATGGAGGCAGACGAGAGGGGGTGCCCCCACCACCCGGAGCTGGTCCGATCACCCCTCACGCCACATCAGGGGCGAGTTCTCATTGGCCTGAAGCCATGTACATCATAATCGGGGTGAAGCAAGCGCTCCACAGTTTTTTACAGCCTGCGTTCAATTGATGTGATTAGGCATTTTGACATAAAACTCGAATCGCATCAATTGGTGCGATTAGGACTTAAGGGGTTAAGGTGGCAATTAGGGAGCTTCCATGGAGTCGTCAATGAAAGTTTGTTTATTGTCAGCCATATGCATCTTCAAAAACTTCATTCCCTCACCCCTCCACCCACCATGGAGCCCAACAAGAGGAGGTCTTATGCCAGGGACAACACCACTGGCAACCCCAGAGGTAGCAGGAGAGTATATGTGGGTAACCACTGGGGGACCTGGACAAGGGTGACTCCAGGATGATAGGAGCCACCAGGCCCCCCAGTGCCCACTTGACCCTAGCCAACACATGACCAGCTGATTGACCAAGTCGGGCCCAACAAGGCCGCCCATCGAACCAGAACAAGGGACCAAAGAGGTGTATTGCTAGCTGCAGGGCGCATCATTCAGCATCACTCAACCCCAGGACTCCTGTCTCCCTAGCATTATGGGACACCACGCACGGCAAACACGTGGGGAGGCAACAGTCGTGCCCTAGATGGCCAATGGGCAGGGACTAACATCACCAGCAGGCCTCCTTTACCAGTGATGTAGGGTAGGGATGTGCTGATAGTATCGGTATCGATATCGGCAGTATTGGCGTTTTTTTGTAGTATCAGTATCAGCAAGGTAAAAATATGGACAATACTCCGAAACTTTTCTGGTTTATTATGTGATTCAAGACACTCATGTTTCATGACATTGATAAACAGATGGTTATGATATATTATATTACAATTACATGTATGATGTAACATTATCATTTATTAATCCTTATATCGATTACTGTATTGTTCCTGCATTAATAATATTAAAATACAAGTAATAATATAAGCTTCCAGAAGTTACCGATTAAATGCAGGGTAATCAAAATAAAAAAATATCGGTATCGGTATTGGCAAAGTATCAGCCATTTGTTAGTATCAGAGTATCGGTATCGGTATTGGTTGAAAAGTGGGTATCAGTATCGGTATCAGTATCGGCCAACATCTTGGTATCGGCACATCTCTAATGTAGGGGGTGCTTGGTCCACGAGGCCGACAAATGCCAAACCCTACAAAGGTAGGCACGCCTCCAAAGTAGGTGGCACCACCAACCATGCTTCATGCCCCACCACCACGTCAAGGTGACCTCCCACTTCGGGGACATCATTGGTGAGCTGTGCAGGAATTAATGTTGGAAGTTTACTGTCACCTCGGTCCCTGGGTAAAGGGGATGGTAGGTCTGGGGGGCATGTGTACTTTCGTCAGGCTAAATCCTTCTGCTAAGGCGTTTGATCACTCCATCTCCCTTCGATATTCTGCAATTGTCGGGTGAAGTTTCTGGTGGAATATCTGTTATGAATTTGTTGTCATTTTTGTTCCCGTCCATGTTTGGGAGTAATACGATAGTCCTTTTCCTCACGGTTCTCAAACCCAATAACATGTTAGCTTTATTTCTAAGCTTTGTACTATATAGTAATTAATGGTGATTGTTCTCGCAGTCTCTATAAAATTGATGTCTAACTGTATCAGACCCTTCACAGATATTTGTTTGCCATCTGTAGCATATACTTCTAAATTAGATTCCTTCAAGAAGAAAACTTTCTCATAATTTCTAAAAATCCTCTCTAATTCCTCTTGTGTTATTAAATTCACTTGTGATACTGAATAATGAAATCTTTTGATCACAGGAAGCGAACACCAAGATACACTCATTTTCACGTATGGTTCTTATGCACTCGAGGATTGGTTTACTTTATGTATGGTCGTTTTTTGTAATGGCATGCCCTTTCCCCAGCTTCAAAACAGACACTAACCTTTCAACTGTTTTGCAATGTGATGTCCAGTGTCCTGTGTTTTTATGCTTTATGCAATATGGCTGCATCCATTTCTCTTTATCTCTATCCTCCTTGTATTTAATATAACATTCAGATTTCAAGTGACCAGGATTCGCACAGTAATAACACAGAGTAGACCTATCTCCCGAATGTGACCCACGAGATGACTTTCCATATTTTTGTTTTTTCTGTGGCACAGTTTCTGCTTAGACTACGTGCACATATTTTAGGCTGACTGTGGCCTGGTGTTTGCGACTGCTGCCTTGATGTCAGATATTGTTTTGTTTGTCTGTTCTCAGGTCAGGATCGTTTTTGTTCTGTACTTGTGCTAGATGTATTCATGGCTGCTACTCTGTAATTCTCATCTTGATTGTACTGGATTGTGATATTTTACTCATCCCTGCTTTGCTGCAGTTCATGTCTACCTTGTTCATAAAATCTAATAAACATATTCCTGGGGTATAAGGAACTGTTTTTGACATCTTTATGACCCTATCAGGTAATTTACACAGTGCAGCTACATAACCAAGGATCTACTACATGCATTGGTGACATCTTCCCTTCAGCTGTTACTCAGTTTGAGTTCTCAGTTCTCTTGATTGTGGACACATCTGGTGTTATTTCACCTAAGACAGGATTTGTGGTATATTGTCTCATAACGTCCACGATGTTATGTAATTCTGGAGTTATACTTGGCAAAAAATTAATACCACCATATAATTTCTTCAGGAATTCTGCTTTAAACTTCTCATATGTCTGAGCTCGTAAAAGCTTATCAGATCTAAGCAGATCACCAGCTGGGCACCTTTCTTGGTTAATCCGTAATGAAAAACAGCTGTCTTTTCATTCTCATCTGTTATATGCCTTTTAACAAAAATTTGCTCGCACTCATTTAGAAGTGTCATTATATCAATGCGGTCCTTGTCTGTGCCTGAGAATATTGTGAGATTTTTATCTTCATGGTATACAAATACTTGATGTGGAGAAGTTGAAGCTGTGGTGTTAGTTCTGCTCGCCACTGCCTTTTGTTTGGTCAGATTCACTTGAAGTCCCTTGTTGTCATAAGAAGGAATTGATGCATATGTATTTCTGGACCTATGTATCCTGTTGGTTAAGTTTTCATAAGTATGTATGACAGATTTATAATCTTTGTTCTCTGCGTCAAAGAAAACTGTCCACGAAGCGTCATTATCCTCAGTTGATATCACAGTAGTGTTTGTTTCTTGATCTTTTATTCATGGAGAACTATGTGTTAGTTACGTTTTCCTGTCGTTCTACTGACATT